>NW_027675466.1:155000-427500 GCF_965601325.2 Salmo salar
CACTCACAGGACACACACACACACTCACAGGACACACACACACACTCACAGGACACACACACACACTCACAGGACACACACGCACACTCACAGGACACACACGCACACACACAGGACACACACGCACACTCACAGGACACACACGCACACTCACAGGACACACACGCACACTCACAGGACACACACGCACACTCACAGGACACACACGCACACTCACAGGACACACACGCACACTCACAGGACACACACGCACACTCACAGGACACACACGCACACTCACAGGACACACACGCACACACTCACAGGACACACACACACACACACAGGACACACACACACACACACAGGACACACACACACACACACAGGACACACACACACACACACACAGGACACACACACACACACACACAGGACACACACACACACACACAGGACACACACACACACACACAGGACACACACACACACACACACAGGACACACACACACACACACAGGACACACACACACACACACAGGACACACACACACAGGACACACACACACACACACAGGACACACACACACACACACACAGGACACACACACACACACACAGGACACACACACACACACACACAGGACACACACACACACACACACAGGACACACACACAGGACACACACACACACACACAGGACACACACACACACACACACACACACAGGACACACACACACACACACAGGACACACACACACACACACACACAGGACACACACACACACACAGGACACACACACACAGGACACACACACACACACAGGACACACACACACAGGACACACACACACACACAGGACACACACACACACACAGGACACTCACAGGACACACACACAGGACACTCACAGGACACACACACACACTCACAGGACACACACACACACTCACAGGACACACACACACACTCACAGGACACACACACACACTCACAGGACACACACACACACTCACAGGACACACACACACACACACTCACAGGACACACACACACACAGGACACACACACACACACACAGGACACACACACACACACACAGGACACACACACACACACACACAGGACACACACACACACACACACAGGACACACACACACACACACACAGGACACACACACACACACACACAGGACACACACACACACACACACAGGACACACACACACACACACAGGACACACACACACACACACACAGGACACACACACAGGACACACAGGACACACACACACACACAGGACACACACACACACAGGACACACACACACACAGGACACATACACACACACACTCACAGGACACACACACACACACACTCACAGGACACACACACACACTCACAGGACACACACACACACTCACAGGACACACACACACACTCACAGGACACACACACACACTCACAGGACACACACACACACACACAGGACACACACACACACACACAGGACACACACACACACACACACACAGGACACACACACACACACACAGGACACACACACACACACACAGGACACACACACACACACACACACACACAGGACACACACACACACACACACACAGGACACACACACACACACACACAGGACACACACACACACACACACAGGACACACACACACACACACACAGGACACACACACACACACACACAGGACACACACACAGGACACACACACACACACACAGGACACACACACACACACACACACACAGGACACACACACACACACACAGGACACACACACACACACACACACAGGACACACACACACACACAGGACACACACACACAGGACACACACACACACACAGGACACACACACACAGGACACACACACACACACAGGACACACACACACACACAGGACACTCACAGGACACACACACAGGACACTCACAGGACACACACACACACTCACAGGACACACACACACACTCACAGGACACACACACACACACTCACAGGACACACACACACACTCACAGGACACACACACACACTCACAGGACACACACACACACTCACAGGACACACACACACACAGGACACACACACACACACACAGGACACACACACACACACACAGGACACACACACACACACACACAGGACACACACACACACACACACAGGACACACACACACACACACACAGGACACACACACACACACACACAGGACACACACACACACACACACAGGACACACACACACACACACAGGACACACACACACACACAGGACACACAGGACACACACACAGGACACACAGGACACACACACACACACAGGACACACACACACACAGGACACACACACACACAGGACACACACACACACACACTCACAGGACACACACACACACACACACAGGACACACACACACACACACTCACAGGACACACACACACACACTCACAGGACACACACACACACTCACAGGACACACACACACACACTCACAGGACACACACACACACTCACAGGACACACACACACACACACAGGACACACACACACACACACAGGACACACACACACACACACAGGACACACACACACACACACAGGACACACACACACACACACACACAGGACACACACACACACACAAAGGACACACACACACACACACACACACAGGACACACACACACACACACACAGGACACACACACACACAGGACACACACACACACAGGACACACACTCACAGGACACACACACACACTCACAGGACACACACACACACACACACACAGGACACACACACACACACACACACAGGACACACACACACACACAGGACACACACACACACACACAGGACACACACACACACACACAGGACACACACACACACACACACACACAGGACACACACACTCACACAGGACACACACACACTCACACAGGACACACACACACACACACAGGACACACACACACACACACACAGGACACACACACACACACAGGACACACACACACACACACACAGGACACACACACACACACAGGACACACACACACACACACACAGGACACACACACACACACACACAGGACACACACACACACACAGGACACACACACACACACAGGACACACACACACACACAGGACACACACACACACACAGGACACACACACACACACAGGACACACACACACACACACACAGGACACACACACACACAGGACACACACACACACACAGGACACACACACACACACAGGACACACACACACACACAGGACACACACAGGACACACACACACACACAGGACACACTCACACACACAGGACACACACAGGACACACACAGGACACACACAGGACACACACAGGACACACACAGGACACACAGGACACACACAGGACACACAGGACACACACAGGACACACAGGACACACACAGGACACACACAGGACACACACACACACACACAGGACACACACAGGACACACACAGGACACACAGGACACACACAGGACACACTCACACACAGAGGACACACACAGGACACACACAGGACACACACAGGACACACACAGGACACACACAGGACACACACAGGACACACACAGGACACACAGGACACACACAGGACACACAGGACACACACACACACACACAGGACACACACACACACACACACACAGGACACACACACACACACAGGACACACACACACACACACACACAGGACACACACACACACACAGGACACACAGGACACACACACACACACAGGACACACACACAGGACACACACACACACACACACACAGGACACACACACACACACACACACAGGACACACACACACACACACACACAGGACACACACACACACACACACACACAGGACACACACACACACACACAGGACACACACACACACACACAGGACACACACACACGGACACAACACACACACACACGGACACACACACAGGACACACGGACACACACACAGGACACACGGACACACACACAGGACACACACACACACACAGGACACACACACACAGGACACACGGACACACACACAGGACACACACACACAGGACACACACACTCACAGGACACACACACACACACACACACACTCACAGGACACACACACACACTCACAGGACACACACACACACACACACACACTCACAGGACACACACACACACACACACTCACAGGACACACACACACACACTCACTCACAGGACACACACACTGGACGCACACACACACTGGACGCACACACACTGGACTCACACACACACACTGGACTCACACACACACACTGGACACAAACACTGAAAACGCTCTTACCAACGCTTGACCAGTGCGTGTTTGTGTCCAGTGTGTGTGTGTGAGTCCAGTGTGTGTGTGTGAGTCCAGTGTGTGTGTGTGAGTCCAGTGTGTGTGTGTGAGTCCAGTGTGTGTGTGTGAGTCCAGTGTGTGTGTGTGAGTCCAGTGTGTGTGTGTGAGTCCAGTGTGTGTGTGTGAGTCCAGTGTGTGTGTGTGAGTCCAGTGTGTGTGTGTGAGTCCAGTGTGTGTGTGTGAGTCCAGTGTGTGTGTGTGTGAGTCCAGTGTGTGTGTGTGTGAGTCCAGTGTGTGTGTGTGTGAGTCCAGTGTGTGTGTGTGTGAGTCCAGTGTGTGTGTGTGTGAGTCCAGTGTGTGTGTGTGTGAGTCCAGTGTGTGTGTGTGTGAGTCCAGTGTGTGTGTGTGTGAGTCCAGTGTGTGTGTGTGTGTGAGTCCAGTGTGTGTGTGTGTGTGAGTCCAGTGTGTGTGTGTGTGTGAGTCCAGTGTGTGTGTGTGTGTGAGTCCAGTGTGTGTGTGTGTGTGAGTCCAGTGTGTGTGTGTGTGAGTCCAGTGTGTGTGTGTGTGTGAGTCCAGTGTGTGTGTGTGTGTGAGTCCAGTGTGTGTGTGTGTGTGAGTCCAGTGTGTGTGTGTGTGTGAGTCCAGTGTGTGTGTGTGTGTGAGTCCAGTGTGTGTGTGTGTGTGAGTCCAGTGTGTGTGCGAGTCCAGTGTGTGTGTGTGTGTGTGTGTGTGTGTGTGAGTTCAGGTGTATCCCTCATTGACTGTCTGTTCTTCTGCTTACCGCTACAGTGTGGAACATGGTGGAGAGAACAGAATGAAACCTGGACTTAGAAAATGTGAGTGTTGACTGCTGTGAAGAATATGACTAAGAATAAGTCTTAATTCAAGTTAAGTCAAAGACCCCCATCATTACTGACTTGGTCATATTAAATATCATCTGTTGTTCTACAGAAGCACAAATCAGGGACACCAACGTTTACAAAGAGTTGATATGACAGTGTGTGTGTGTGTGTGTGTGTGTGTGTGTGTGTGTGTGTGTGTAATTAATGTGAATAAGTGTGTGTTATATTACCATACAGTATAACATGTGATCATTCAACAAGTCTCAAGTCACCTTAACTTCTCCTTTTGATACCTAGAAACATCTACATTAAATGAATTAGTGAAAAGTGAGTTAACATTCTAATGTGAATGATGATGATTTCTAATATTGTGTCTGGTTTCATCCATCAGATGTCTGTGATCTCACACTGGACCCAAACACAGTACACAGACGCCTCTCTCTGTCTGAGGAGAACAGAAAGGTGACATGTAGGACAGAGGAGCAGCCGTATCCTGATCACCCAGAGAGATTTGAGGGCTGTAGACAGGTGCTGTGTAGAGAGGGTCTGACTGGGCGCTGTTACTGGGAGGTAGAGTGGAGTGGGGGGGCTGTTATAGGAGTGACATATAAAGGAATCAGCAGGAGAGGAAGGGGTGATGACTGTTGGCTTGGATACAATGACAAGTCCTGGAGTCTGTTCTGCTCTGACAACAGTTACTCTGCCAGGCATAATAATAACTCCACTACCATAGACGTCCCCTCCTCCAGCTCCCACAGAGTAGGAGTGTATCTGGACTGGTCAGCCGGCACTCTGTCCTTCTATAGAGCCTCCTCTGACACACTGACCCACCTGATCACATTCACCTCCACATTCCCTGAGCCCCTCTATCCAGGATTTGGGGTTTATTATATTGGCGACTCAGTGTCCCTGAAATAATAACTGGACACACACACACACACACACACACACACACACACACACACACACACACACACACACACTGAACACACACACACTGAACACACACAATGGACAAACACACACTGGACACACACACACACACACACACACACACACACACACACACACACACTGGACACAAACTGAACACACACACACACACACTCTGGACACACACACACACTCTGGACACACACACACACTCTGGACACACACACACACACACTGGACACACACACACTGGACACACACACACACTCACACACACACACACACTCTCAACACACACTCTCAACACACACACACACTCAACACACACACTGGACGCACACACACACACTGGACGCACACACACACACTGAACACACACTGGACACACACACACACTGAACAAACACACACACACACTGGACACACACACATACTGGACACACACACATACTGGACACACACACACACACTGAACACACACACACACACACACACTGGACACACACACACACAGGACACAAACTGGACACACACACTGGACACACACACACACACACACACACACTGAACACACACACACACACACTGGACACACACACACACACACTGGACACACACACACACACACACACGAACCCACACACACACACACACACACTCGGCACATACTCACACACTGAAACACACACACACTGGACACACACACACACACACACACACGCTTGACACACACACTCACTGGACACACACACTCACTGGACACACACACTCACTGGACACACACACTCACTGGACACACACACTGGACACACACTCACTGGACACACACACACACACACTGGACACACACTGGACACACACACTGGACACACACACACACACACACACACACACTGAACACACACACACACACACTGGACACACACACACACACACTGGACACACACACACACACACACACGAACCCACACACACACACACACACACTCGGCACATACTCACACACTGAAACACACACACACTGGACACACACACACACACACACACACGCTTGACACACACACTCACTGGACACACACACTCACTGGACACACACACTCACTGGACACACACACTCACTGGACACACACACTGGACACACACTCACTGGACACACACACACACACACTGGACACACACTGGACACACACACACACTGGACACACACACACACACACACACACACACACACACTGGACACACACACACACTGGACACACATAAACACTGACACACACACACATACTCTGAACACACACACACACTGACACACATAAACACTGACACACACACACTGACACACACACACACACACACACACACACACACACTGAACACACACAATGGACAAACACACACTGGACACACACACATGACAGGCTTGTAATATTTTCTGATCTTTTACCACTTTGCATTTTTTATGATATATTTTACTGTTTGTGTTTGTACCACAGGAGGTTGGTGGGACCTTATTTAGGGAGGACAGGCTTGTAATGGCTGGAGTGGAATAAGTGGAATGGTATCAAACACGTGGTTTCCATGTGTTCCATTTCATTCACTCTGTTCCAGACATTATTATGAGCCGTCCTCCCCTCAGCAGCCTCCTCTGGTATGTACTGTCCTGTATGTGAGAGAGATCCAACAAGGAATTACAATGTATGTATTACTTTTAATACCTGCAAATGGCAAAAAGACTACTGGAACTCCTTATGAATGTCTGCAGCCGACAAGAGGTGAAAATATTACCGGAATATTCTGCAAAATGTTGATGAAGACGTCACTCAATCCACCCAAAACAACATGCAGTCTTTCCACAAGACTCCCATGAAGTTATAGTGTGACGTTATGAGTCGACGTTAAAGTAACATTCTCACAACATACTGCACTTGTTTTATCCTGTTTTAGATGTATCCTCTGTTTAAACATTTAAACTCTTACAATAACACTGTTAAAATACCAATGTGATCATTTTTTGTCTTTTATGTTGGAAAAACAAATTGTACAATTATATGTGGACATACGCTCCATAGTTGAACAAGTATACATGGTTATATTGTACTTTTCATAATAAAACATACTTGAAACAAGAAAAAGCATGTTAATTGTGAAAACAATTTCGTTATTGATTTTTACATTGCTTCTCCCTGTCTCATGTTGACGTTTGTCATGAATCTTGACCTGGAGGCAGAACTGTGCGATTTCCTCTAGATATGTCAGCTGCAAAGTCAGAAATGGCTGTGGAAAATAATGTTGTTTTATGGTCTTAATTTAAGGGAAGGATTAGCAGTGTGGTTGAGGTTAGGATTAAAATCTGATTATATTACTTTGTGCCTGTGCCAGCTAGGGAATACTTTGCTGAACCTGCCTCCAGGGCAAGATTCATGACAATAAATGCCAACCTGCCTCCAGAACAAGATTCATGACAATAAATGCCAACCTGCCTCCAGAACAATATTCATGACAATAAATGCCAACCTGCCTCCAGGGCAAGATTCATGACAATAAATGCCAACCTGCCTCCAGAACAAGATTCATGACAATAAATGCCAACCTGCCTCCAGAACAAGATTCATGACAATAAATGCCAACCTGCCTCCCAGTCGTCCCCTCCTTATCTTTACAAGGCTGCAGAACCTTCAAGCTAGTGATGTGGGGGTTCTCTCATAACCCTCAGTCCCCAGGTGGGTAGATGGCAGGTTGAATAAAGAGAAGCTAGTGATGTGGGGGTTCTCTCATAACCCTCAGTCCCCAGGTGGGTAGATGGCAGGTTTAATAAAGAGAAGCTAGTGATGTGGGGGTTCTCTCATAACCCTCAGTCCCCAGGTGGGTAGATGGCAGGTTGAATAAAGAGAAGCTAGTGATGTGGGGGTTCTCTCATAACCCTCAGTCCCCAGGTGGGTAGATGGCAGGTTGAATAAAGAGAAGCTAGTGATGTGGGGGTTCTCTCATAACACTCAGTCCCCAGGTGGGTAGATGGCAGGTTGAATAAAGAGAAGCTAGTGATGTGGGGGTTCTCTCATAACCCTCAGTCCCCAGGTGGGTAGATGGCAGGTTGAATAAAGAGAAGCTAGTGAAGTGGGGGTTCTCTCATAACCCTCAGTCCCCAGGTGGGTAGATGGCAGGTTGAATAAAGAGAAGCTAGTGATGTGGGGGTTCTCTCATAACCCTTAGTCCCCAGGTGGGTAGATGGCAGGTTGAATAAAGAGAAGCTAGTGATGTGGGGGTTCTCTCATAACCCTCAGTCCCCAGGTGGGTAGATGGCAGGTTGAATAAATAGAAAACAATAGGCTACATAAAACAATCCATAAATGTATAATTATTATGTAATTTCCACAAAACATTATGGACACCTTTCTTTCCATGACAAACTGACCAGGCGTAACTCAATATTAGGAAGGTATCCTTAATATTTTGTCCACTCAGTGGCTCTGACCCTTTACGTAACAGTCAATCCTCTTTACCAGGAAACCTTCTTTAAATTTCCCCAAATGTTTCCACACTGCTGCTCTCTCACAGCTGCTCCAGGGCCTCTTAGGTTGAGGAGTCATTCTCTTCTAACCTGATCACAGCTGCTCCAGGACCTCTTGGGTTGAGGAGTCATTCTCTTCTAACCTGATCACAGCTGCTCCAGGGCCTCTTGGGTTGAGGAGTCATTCTCTTCTAACCTGATCACAGCTGCTCCAGGGCCTCTTGGGTTGAGGAGTCATTCTCTTTTAACCTGATCACAGCTGCTCCAGGGCCTCTTGGGTTGAGGAGTCATTATCTTCTAACCTGATCACAGCTGCTCCAGGACCTCTTGGGTTGAGGAGTCATTCTCTTCTAACCTGATCACAAACAAAGACAAGATTCAAACAAATAAACATGGTCCAACATAATGGGGGGTATAGGGAAGGTAGGGGAGAGGAGGGGGGTATAGGGAAGGTAGGGGAGAGGAGGGGGGTATAGGGAAGGTAGGGGAGAGGAGGGGGTATAGGGAAGGTAGGGGAGAGGAGGGGGTATAGGGAAGGTAGGGGAGAGGAGGGGGTATAGGGAAGGTAGAGGAGAGGAGGGGGTATAGGGAAGGTAGGGGAGAGGAGGGGGGTATAGGGAAGGTAGGGGAGAGGAGGGGGGTATAGGGAAGGTAGGGGAGAGGAGGGGGTATAGGGAAGGTAGGGGAGAGGAGGGGGGTATAGGGAAGGTAGGGGAGAGGAGGGGGGTATAGGGAAGGTAGGGGGAGGAGGGGGGTATAGGGAAGGTAGGGGAGAGGAGGGGGTATAGGGAAGGTAGGGGAGAGGAGGGGGGTATAGGGAAGGTAGGGGGAGGAGGGGGGTATAGGGAAGGTAGGGGAGAGGAGGGGGTATAGGGAAGGTAGGGGAGAGGAGGGGGTATAGGGAAGGTAGGGAGAGGAGGGGAGGTATAGGGAAGGTAGGGGAGAGGAGGGGGGTATAGGGAAGGTAGGGGAGAGGAGGGGGGTATAGGGAAGGTAGGGGAGAGGAGGGCTGTATAGGGAAGGTAGGGGAGAGGAGGGGGTATAGGGAAGGTAGGGGAGAGGAGGGGGTATAGGGAAGGTAGGGGAGAGGAGGGGGTATAGGGAAGGTAGGGGAGAGGAGGGGGGTATAGGGAAGGTAGGGGAGAGGAGGGGGGTATAGGGAAGGTAGAGGAGAGGAGGGGGTATAGGGAAGGTAGGGAGAGGAGGGGAGGTATAGGGAAGGTAGGGGAGAGGAGGGGGGTATAGGGAAGGTAGGGGAGAGGAGGGGGGGTATAGGGAAGGTAGGGGAGAGGAGGGGGGTATAGGGAAGGTAGGGGAGAGGAGGGGGTATAGGGAAGGTAGGGGAGAGGAGGGGGGTATAGGGAAGGTAGGGGAGAGGAGGGGGGGTATAGAGAAGGTAGGGGAGAGGAGGGGATATAGGGAAGGTAGGGGAGAGGAGGGGGTATAGGGAAGGTAGGGGAGAGGAGGGGGTATAGGGAAGGTAGGGGAGAGGAGGGGGGTATAGGGAAGGTAGGGGAGAGGGGGGGAAGGGAAGGTAGGGGAGAGGGGGGGAAGGGAAGGTAGGGGAGAGGAGGGGGTACAGGGAAGGTAGGGAGAGGAGGGGGTATAGGGAAGGTAGGGGAGAGGAGGGGGGTATAGGGAAGGTAGGGGAGAGGAGTGGGGGTATAGGGAAGGTAGGGGAGAGGAGGGGGGGTATAGGGAAGGTAGGGGAGAGGAGGGGGTATAGGGAAGGTAGGGGAGAGGAGGGGGTATAGGGAAGGTAGGGGAGAGGAGGGGTATAGGGAAGGTAGGGGAGAGGAGGGGGTATTGGGAAGGTAGGGGAGAGGAGGGGGGTATAGGGAAGGTAGGGGAGAGGAGGGGGTATAGGGAAGGTAGGGGAGAGGAGGGGGGTATAGGGAAGGTAGGGGAGAGGAGGGGGTATAGGGAAGGTAGGGGAGAGGAGGGGGGTATAGGGAAGGTAGGGGAGAGGAGGGGGGGCATAGGGAAGGTAGGGGAGAGGAGGGGGTATAGGGAAGGTAGGGGAGAGGAGGGGGGCATAGGGAAGATAGAGGAGAGGCGGGGGGTATAGGGAAGGTAGGGGAGAGGAGGGGGGCATAGGGAAGGTAGGGGAGAGGAGGGGGTATAGGAAAGGTAAGGGAGAGGAGGGGTATAGGAAAGGTAAGGGAGAGGAGAGGGTATAGGGAAGGTAGGTGAGAGGAGAGGGGTATAGGGAAGGTAGGGGAGAGGAGGGGGGGCATAGGGAAGGTAGGGGAGAGGAGGGGGTATAGGGAAGGTAGGGGAGAGGAGGGGGTATAGGGAAGGTAGGGGAGAGGAGGGGGGTATAGGGAAGGTAGGGGAGAGGAGAGGAGAGGGGGTATAGGGAAGGTAGGGGAGAGGAGGGGGTATAGGGAAGGTAGGGGAGAGGAGGGGGTATAGGGAAGGTATGGGAGAGGAGGGGGTATAGGGAAGGTAGGGGAGAGGAGGGGGGTATAGGGGAGGTAGGGGAGAGGAGGGGGTATAGGGAAGGTAGGGGAGAGGAGGGGAGGTATAGGGAAGGTAGGGAGAGGAAGGGGTATAGGGAAGGTAGGGGAGAGGAGGGAGTATAGGGAAGGTAGGGGAGAGGAGGGGGTATAGGGAAGGTAGGGGAGAGGAAGGGGTATAGGGAAGGTAGGGGAGAGGAGGGGGTATAGGGAAGGTAGGGGAGAGGAGGGGGTATAGGGAAGGTAGGGGAGAGGAGGGGGGTATAGGGAAGGTAGGGGAGAGGGGGTATAGGGAAGGTAGGGGAGAGGAGGGGGGTATAGGGAAGATAGGGGAGAGGAGGGGGTATAGGGAAGGTAGGGGAGAGGAGGGGGTATAGGGAAGGTAGGGGAGAGGAGGGGGGGTATAGGGAAGGTAGGAGAGAGGAGGGGGGTATAGGGAAGGTAGGGGAGAGGAGGGGGGTTTAGGGAAGGTAGGGGAGAGGAGGGGGGTATAGGGAAGGTAGGGGAGAGGAGGGGGGTTTAGGGAACGTAGGGGAGAGGAGGGGGTATAGGGAAGGTAGGGGAGAGGAGGGGTTATAGGGAAGGTAGGGGAGAGGAGGGGGGTATAGGGAAGGTAGGGGAGAGGAGGGGGGTATAGGGAAGGTAGGGGAGAGGAGGGGGTATAGGAAGGTAGGGGAGAGGAGGGGGGACTTCCTCCATGTCAGATAAGCAGCCTCCAAGTCTACCCTCACCAACTGACCAGACTGAGTGAGTTCTGAACATCCCTCTCTGTCCTCTGATGCTGCGTCCAAGTCTTCTTGGGTCTTTCTGGTGTCTCTGTCTTGACTCTTTAGTGAGTTTTTTCAGTTCTTTCCCAGGCTGCCTGAAAAACACAAAAAGATGGCACATACATAAGAGTTATAAACTATCAAAATAAAGAGAATCCCACACTCCATATATAAACTCCCAGTCATTTATTGGGTATTTACCAACGTTTCAGCATCACTGTGCCTTCTTCAGGGTGATGTCATCAATACTTGAACCAGGTTATGTAGAAAAACAGTGCAATTAGTGCAAACAATGACAATAGAGAGGGGTGTGTCATAATGATTAAGTTAATTACAATGAACTAATGAAACTGTTAAAAAAAACAATAGTTTATGGCATATTAAATATAAAAAAATAGTAGGGTATATTATATATATCCGGCTCTCCATGTAATCTGATTCATTATGATATAGGATCAGGTCCCCCCTCTCCATGTAATCTGATTCATTATGATCTAGGATCAGGTCCCCCCTCTCCATGTAATCTGATTCATTATGATCTAGGATCAGGTCCCACCTCTCCATGTAATCTGATTCATTATAATCTAAGGTCAGGTCGCCCCTCTCCACGTAATCTGATTCATTATGATCTAGGATCAGGTCCCACCTCTCCATGTAATCTGATTCATTATAATCTAAGATCAGGTCGCCCCTCTCCATGTAATCTGATTCATTATGATCTAGGATCAGGTCCCCCCCTCTCCATGTAATCTGATTCATTATGATATAGGATCAGGTCCCCCCTCTCCATGTAATCTGATTCATTATGATCTAGGATCAGGTCCCCCCCTCTCCATGTAATCTGATTCATTATGATCTAGGATCAGTCCCATCTCTCCATGTAATCTGATTCATTATGATATAGGATCTTTTTATTTTTATTATTTGACCTTTATTTAACCAGGTAGGCCAGTTTAGAATAAGTTCTCATTTACAACTGCGACCTGGCCAAGAATAAAGAAAAGCAGTGTGACAGAAACAACAACACAGAGTTACATGGAATAAACAAGCGTACAGTCAACACAACAGAAAAAAGAAAGTCTATATACAGTGTGTGCAAATGGCGTGAGGAGGTATGGCAATAAATAGGCCGTAGTAGCAAAGTAATGACAATTTAGCTGATTAACACTGGAGTGATAGATGAGCAGATGATGATGTGTAAGTAGAGATACTGGTGTGCAAAAGAGCAGCAAAGTAAATAAAAACAATATGGGGATGAGGTAGGTAGATTGGGTGGGCTATTTACAGATGGACTATGTACAGCTGCAGCGATCGGTTAGCTGCTCAGATAGCTGATGTTTAAAGTTAGTGAGGGAGCAATAAGTCTCCGCCTTCAGCGATTTTTGCAATTCGTTCCAGTCACTGGCAGCAGAGAACTGGAAGGAAAGGCGGCCAAAGGAGGTGTTGGCTTTGGGGAATGAACAGTGAGATGTACCTGCTGGAGCGCGTGCTACGGGTGGGTGTTGTTATCGTGACCAGTGAGCTGAGCTAAGGCGGAGCTTTACCTAGCATAGACTTATAAATGACCTGGAGCCAGTGGGTCTGACGACGAATATGTAGCGATGGCCAGCCGACTAAAATGACCTGAGTTGCAATCATGAAAAAAAACTACCCGGCCTTCATGGTTTGACATTGAGAACATTGGGAGAGATGAGAGCTGACGTTTTAGTAAATGTGCAGATTACGTATCTCAGTCACAGACAAGAAGCTCAATTAAGACATTATCTTCACCACTGGGACTGGGGACAACAGGACCACAGGCCAAATAATACAGCTCAACACTTCCACACTACCACAGTGAGTAGAATCAGGCTTCAGAACAAAGAAAACTTGCAAAATTATTAATGATGAATTGTATTAGACGTTATTAGACATTTCTGTTGTTGAGGAGGATGGGAGACCCACAGAGACGTCAAAATGTGTTTCTAAAATCGTCAAAGAGTAATTATTTTAACCTAAAGCATTTAATAAAGACACTTACAGTACAATATTATGGGGAATAGGAATGAGAGGGCTACTTACACCATTTTGGGAAGGGATCACAGCAGTGATTGAATGAGGGTATGAGGCATGAGTTGAGGTGTTCAGAGACTTGACCAGTGCAGGACAGGATTTGACTGGGAAGACAATAACACAAAAACACTACACAGTGAGACAAAAGAGCTAAGAATGAGTTACTCCAAGCAAGGAGTCAAATAGATGTGTAATATTGTGATTGTGATTGACTCTACATAAAGTAATGAGAGAAAAATTGACAGGGGTTCCCTCACTGTGCTTAGAGAGGAAACATTCAATGTGCCAGTGGATGAGGGGGCCACATGAGACGTGGCTTCCAGTTCATGTGAGGAGGTAGTTGACAATGGTAGTGGAGTGGTCATCGCTTGTTAAACCATGGAACAGGAGGGGACTCAGCTGGAAATACAGACAGCAGATACGTTCCCTTGAAGCTGAGCCATCGTAGGTTTGAACAACAAGTTTGTCCATGAAGATAAACACGGAATTCACATCTCGCCCACTTGACAAATCAAAGTAGCCCAAGAAACTTTTTCTGAATAAAGCCCTAATCATCCACATACAGAACCTGACAATAACTGAGAACGGCAAGCAGACTGGTGGCAACCATAGGTCCCAGAGTGGGGGGGGGGATTTTTTTGCACTGGGGCCCAGAGTTTGTCCTTATCTGTTGACCTAACCAGGAAAACTCTGGACCCTATAAGGTATGACAGTGATGAATCAGTTGTAAAAGGTTTTGTAAGGGCTCTGATGGAACCAGTTTTAACTAAATCAGGGCACATGGTTTTAATAACTCTTAGTGCTCGCGGACCGCTAGAAAAACATCTACGACAACATCCGGTGAAATTGCAGAGCTCCAAATTCAAAATAGAAATATATTAAACATTCATGAAAATACAAGTGTCATACATCATTTAAAAGCTTAGAATCTTGGCAATCGAACTGCGTTGTCAGATATCAAAAAGGCTTTACGGTGAAAGCATAGGTTTCGATTATCTGAGGACAGCACCCCACAACAACAGATTTTCCAAACAAGCACAGGCGTCACAGAATCCCAAATAGCGATAAAATAAATCACTTACCTTTGAAGATCTTCCTCTGTTTGCAATTCCAAGGGTCCCAGCTACAGAATGAATGGTCGTTTTGTTCGATAAAGTCCTTCTTTATATGCCAAAATAGTCTGTTTAGCAGGCGCCATGACTTCAGAAATCCACTCCTTCAACATGCAGACAAAGAAGTTCTAAAAGCTACCAGTAAATTTCGTCCAAACAAGTCAAATAACGTGTCTATATCATCCTCAGGTTGTCTAAAATGTAAATAAACTATAATATTTCATACGGAAAGTACTGTGTTCAATAGGAATGACAAATTCGCAAGTGCGCACCCTCTCCATCGCGCGCAAAAACACTGAAGTGACCCAAGCAGTCAGCTCACTGAAAGTGTAAATATTTATTTATTTTTCAAAATAGAAGCCTCAAAACCTTGAATAAATACTGCTGACATCTAGTGGAAGCTATTATGAATTGCAATCTGGGTGACAGACATAGGAGTTTTCAATAGCTTTACAAATATGAGCCTGTTATTTTATTTATTTATTTTTTGGTCGGATTTTCTTTGGGTTTTCGCCTGCCATATCTGTTCTGTTATACTCACAGACATTATTTTAACAATTTTGGAAACGTCAGAGTGTTTTCTTTCCAAATCTACCAATTATATGCATAGCTTCTGGGCCTGAGTAACAGGCATTTTACTTTGGGCTCGCCAGACTCTCTGAACTTCCGAAAACTGCCCCCTAGCCCTAAGACGTTTTAACGGTCCTCACACTGTTAATGCTCTCATTTCATAGATGCGTACTGCTCACCTGTTCATCTCGTAATAAATAATGTGGAAATTGAGCAAGTTGAGGTGACTAAACTGCTTGGAGTAACCCTGGATTGTAAACTGCCATGGTCAAAACATATTGATACGACAGTAGCTAAGATGTGGAGAAGTCTTTCCATAATAAAGCCCTGCTCTACATTTTTAACAACACTATCAACAAGGCAGGTCCTACAGGCCCTAGTTTCTACCTTCTGTCATGGGACTTCTGTTCCCAATGTTCATAAACCGAACTTCAATTAAACTACTCAGTCTGCCCCCCAGAGGGTGTAAGATTCTGGTTGAATGAAGCAGACAGAGAGCCAGCCTACAATTGGTCAGAATGTTTATTTACGAGAGCTCTGAATATCATACAATGTACACAGCCTTTTATACCTGACATTTGGTCATACCATATGTCATACCCCTTACAAATGCCCCTCCTCTTCTTTAACACTGTCAATGCTTATTTACAAGTCTTCTCCATCTCATACATTGCTTATCATATCCTGCCCCATGTTACATAATCTACTGCAAGCCTAAAGGTTTCAATTTTAAATTAACTTTACTGGGTAATCACACTTTGCGATAAAAGGAGATGCGATACTCAGAAAATGAGCCTGGAATACTAGCGCCGCGCCATCTTGGAACAATCGCATGTCACATCTCATCTTGTATAATATTGTCAATAATCGCCTACCTTTAGTTGTCTTCATCAGAAAGCACTCAGAATCCCAGGTCCACAACAGATGTATTTTCGGTCGAAAAAGTCCATAATTCATGTTCCATTAGCCTGCTGTTGGTAGCGTGTCCTAGGGCTATCTCCAAATCTTCCGACGTGCGCGGGACAGAAGTTTAGGAAAATGTACTTTTCCCCTCCTCTAGGTTCGTTCAAACATGTCAAACGTTGTAAAACATTAATCTTCAGGGCCTGTAACACCAAGAGAGCCAATAAGATTTGACGGGGACGATTGCAGAGTGTTTTGAAACACTTCCAAAGGTGGGGGTAGACAGGGCCGCCGACGTCATAATGGTGATGGCCCATCCCCTGTGACCAATTTCCAACGCGTATCATTCACTGAGTTTCGACTGTATAAGGCTCAAACCACTGTGAAAAGACTGGGGACATCTAGTGGAAGCAATAGGAAGTGCTCAGTGAACCATTGCTCACGGTTTGATTAATAGGCAAAGTGATGAAGTCGAGTCCACAATTCAGAATTACACTTCCTGTTTCAATCGGTCTCGGGGTTTTGACTGCCATATGAGTTCTGTTATACTCACAGACACCATTCAAACAGTTTTAGAAACTTTAGGGTGTGTTCTATCCATATATAATAAGTATATGCATGTCCTAGCTTCTGAGTTTGATTAGTAGGCCGTTGAAAATGGGAACGAATTTTTTTCAAAATGCGCTGTGGCGCTCCCTAACCTAGGGTAGCCCCAAGAGGTCAACTTTTCTGACACACACACATTAGTACATTCATCTTATAATCACTCGGTTATACCTTTTTTAGGGTGAAATCATTTAGTCAAACCTTTAACCTCTATGGGACCGGCGGGACGAATTCGTCCCACCTACATAACAGCCACTGCCAGCCTGTGGCGCGATTTTCAAAACCTTAAAAATCCTATTACTTCAATTTCTCAAACATATGACTATTTTACAGCCATTTAAAGATAAGACTCTCGTTAATCTAACAACACTGTCCGATTTCAAAAAGGCTTTACAACGAAAGCAAAACATTAGATTATGTCAGCAGAGTACCAAGCCAGAAATAATCAGACACCCATTTTTCAAGCCAGCATATAATGTCACCAAAACCCAGAAGACAGCTAAATGCAGCACTCACCTTTGATGATCTTCATCAGATGACAACCCTAGGACATTATGTTATACAATACATGCATGTTTTGTTCAATCAAGTTCATATTTATATCAAAAACCAGCTTTTTACATTAGCATGTGACGTTCAGAACTAGCATACCCCCCGCAAACTTCCGGGGAATTCGCTAACATTTTACTAAATTACTCACGATAAACGTTCACAAAAAGCATAACAATTATTTTAAGAATTATAGATACAGACCTCCTCTATGCACTCGATATGTCCGATTTTAAAATAGCTTTTTGGTGAAAGCACATTTTGCAATATTCTAAGTACATAGCCCAGGCATCACGGGCTCGCTATTTAGACACCCGGCAAGTTTAGCACTCACCATAATCATATTTACTATTATAAAAATGTCATTACCTTTTGTTGTCTTCGTCAGAATACACACCCAGGACAGCTACTTCAATAACAAATGTTGGTTTGGTCCAAAATAATCCATCGTTATATCCGAATAGCGGCGTTTTGTTCGTGCGTTCCAGACACTATCCGAAATAGTAAAGAAGTGTCGCGCGCTTGGCGCAATTCCTGACAATAAAATTCAAAGTATTCCATTACCGTACGTCGAAGCATGTCAACCGCTGTTTAAAATCAATTTTTACGTCATTTTTCTCGTAGAAAAGCGATAATATTCCGACAGGGAATCTCCTTTTCGGCAAACAGAGGAAAAAATCCCAAAGGCGGGGGCGGTCGGGGTCACGCGCATAAGCTAGTGTCTCTTGATGGGCCACTTGAGAAAGGCGATAATGTGTTTCAGCCTGGGGCTGGAATGACGACATTCTGTTTTTTCCCGGGCTCTGAGAGCCTATGGAAGACGTGGGAAGTGTCACGTTAGAGCAGAGATCCTTAGTAAATGATAGAGATGGAAAACAAGTTCAACAAATGGTCAGACAGGCCACTTCCTGTAAAGGAATCTCTCAGGTTTTGACCTGCCATTTGAGTTCTGTTATACTCACAGACACCATTCAAACAGTTTTAGAAAATTTAGGGTGTTTTCTATCCATATGTAATAAGTATATGCATATTCTAGTTACTGAGTAGGAGTGGTAACCAGATTAAATCGGGTATGTTTTTTATCCAGCCGTGTCAATGCTGCCCCCTAGCCCTAACAGGTTAATCATATTATTTCCATTACAATCAACCCTATTGGCTAAATATTTCACATAGACTATAACACATCTATTTTTATTGGATTCAGAAATGTCACACAAAATCAAACTAGATCAAAGAAAACGAATACATGTATTTTCATTACATACTTATCAATGACTGTTCTAAGCCTATGTCCAGTCATAACTCTTCGGATTAGGATTTTTGCTATGACCTTCATTTAGAGAAACAGTCTTCCTAAACATTAAAGATGGTCTCGTCTAACATGGGCTCCTCGTAATTGAATGAATCCTCCACCAGGCTCGGCGGTAGGTATTTGTCATCCCACTGGTCTGAACTTGGAATCGGTCCGTATCTCACCATCTGCTCCGTCATCGATCTCTCCAGAGCCCTGGAAATGAGACCTCTCACACAAGGGACCAAACAACAACCACATAATATCAACACAGTCATACAGGTGAAAGCAGCCCACAACACAGTGATTACAACCTTTTTCCATTTTCCGAACGTACTATCAAACCATCCCGTGAGTGCCGTGTCCACCCTGGAATTTTCTGCTAACTCCTGAGCTAAATTGTTTAGACCGGCCAGGGCCTTGGTCACTGATCCATCTGGAGCTGTGTTCTCAGGGATGAAAGTACAGCATTCAGATCCGAACATCACACACACACCACCCTTTTCAGCCAGAAGCATATCCAAAGCTATTTTATTCTGCCATACCATCAAAGTGGTCGCAGCTGTCTGTTCTGCTAACCCTTGAATTGCCTCTCTGGTATAGTTGATGAAACGCTGTTGGTTATAATAAATGTAATTTATCCAATCCACATTTTTATTGAGAGTCAACCACCAAAAAAGACTTGATTCCAATCCAGCCCATATCTGATTCCTTGCTTTAAACTCATCAGGCACCCCCCTTGGAACCCCAATGCTATCAATGTAAATTCTATCGTCAAAGGACCCTCTCTTTCACCTGGCACTGGGTCTTTGTGTTGTATAAGGGTGAAGGGCATGCCTAACTGTACCAATGCACAAATACCAGTACAATTTGCAGGCAGGTTTGGCCACAGCTTCATACCTCCACACAACCACCAGACATCCGCTCTCTGCCTTTTTATCTTACTAAAGTCCTCGGAACTCAACCACCCAGTCAGGTCCCTCATTGTCTCGTCAGTTGTAACATTCTCTGTCCTATTGCATGTTCTTACTTCCCCTACGTTCCATCCGTGTGTGTTGTGTCGAGCCACACAATAATAGTCTCCTCCTGCGACTGTGAAAGGGGAAGTCTGGATCTAACAGGCACATAGGATACAGATAATGCAGATCAGTGCAACTGTCTGGCTTCCTTGCCTTCATGAACAGCTTTACCATACAGGCCATTCCCTTTGGTAAATTAATTCCATCGAGTAGAAAGGGGATGGTTGTCAACTGAAGTTTGGCTGTTGTGCAGGCATAACCTTCTTCTTTAGCTACTGATCTAGCTGTATACTGAATCCATTCCAGCCATAGGTTGGAATCCCCAAACCAAGTCTCCACCTCAATCACTTCCTTAAGATCTTTCGTCTGAACTATCCTCACCGGTCCTTGGCTCTGGATGACTACACGGGTAATGTCAGTTTTATCAGGGGTACTACTGGTATTCTGGCTGGCGGTAGAACTATCTCCTGTCCTAACCTCTACTACTCGGAATGGTACCGCAGTGTCGACAATGGTCTGGTCAAGGCCAACATACCATAACCCTAAATCCTCTTTCTTTATGCTTTTAATGGTCATTCCTATCTTCAAGCAATACTTCCCTTGCTCTGGATTGCAGTCAAAAACCCTGGCCTTCACTATACACCATCTGTTTCTATATTGGGTGTGTGGATTGACATAGCCTTCTCTCTCTGTGTGAGCTATGACCCGATTCCATGAGTTACACCGGGATCTACACAGATATCTTCCCCATGAAGTCCGAGTCCTAGACTGCCAGGAGGTTAGGGACCCCATTTGGTCTGCATAGAACTCTATTGAGACATCCTTCCCTAACTCTACTCTCACTTCCTTTTTATCCAGATCGAGTGACCTTTTGTACCTAGGCCATAAAAACTCCTCATCTTCTACATTATGGGTCAAGTCACCACTTTCTGACTTCTCGAGTGGTTCATGGTGTATTAGGAATATGGCTCCCACAATCAGACAGCTCAGACTGACCAGTACCCCTGTAAAGCCCCACCCCCTCCTGGAGAATATATCACTGGCTAGAGGCCAACCCACACTTTCACTTCTATGAACGCACACAGTGAGGATCGGGCGGGTTTGGGAATCTTCGTTAGAGAGGTAACCCCCGAACCTTATTGGTATTCGGTTCTTCTCCTAACTCTGTGATTGTTCGACAGTGTCAGTGTGTCTTACCCTCCCGCAATGTGTGATATGAACCCAGGTAGCTCTTTCAGCTATTCTCACCACGAAGGCTATTACCAGGAACACTTGGTATGGGCCCTCCCACCGTGGCTGCTTCCAGTTCTTTTCTCCTGAGGGACTGGATCCACACCCAGTCTCCTGGTTGGATTGAGTGAATCATCTTCTCCTGTAATTCACCTGTTGGACACAAAGTCTCGGACACATGGGTTTGGTTAACCTCTCTGGGCTAGGCGGGACGAATTCGTCCCACCTACGTAACAGCCAGTTGAATCCTGTGGCGCGATTTTCAAAATCTTTGAAATGCTAATACTTCAATTTCTCAAACCTATGACTATTTTACAGCTATTTAAAGACAAGACTCTCCTTTATCTAACCACACTGTCCGATTTCAAAAAGGCTTTACAACGAAAGCAAAACATTAGATTATGTCAGCAGAGTACCAAGCCAGAAATAATCAGACACCCATTTTTCAAGCTAGCATATAATGTCACAAAAAACAAAACCACAGCTAAATGCAGCACTAACCTTGGATGATCTTCATTAGATGACAACCCTAGGACATTATGTTATACAATACATGCATGTTTTGTTCAATCAAGTTCATATTTATATAAAAAAACCAGCTTTTTTACATTAGCATGTGACGTTCAGAACTAGCATACCCCCCCGCAAACCTCTGGTGAATTTACTAAATTACTCACGATAAACGTTCACAAAAACATAACAATTATTTTAAGAATTATAGATACAGAACTCCTCTATGCACTCGATATGTCCGATTTTAATATAGCTTTTTGGTGAAAGCACATTTTGCAATATTCTAAGTACATAGCCCAACCATCACGGGCTAGCTATTTAGACACCCGGCAAGTTTAGCCTTCACCAAAGTCAGATTTACTATAAGAAAAATGGTCTTACCTTTCCTGTTCTTCGTCAGAATGCACTCCCAGGACTTCTACTTCAATAACAAATGTTGGTTTGGTCCCAAATAATCCATCGTTATATCCAAACAGCGTCGTTTTGTTCATGCGTTCTAGACACTATCCGAATGTAAAATCAGGGTCGCGCGCATGGCGCATTTCGTGACAAAACATTTCTAAATATTCCATTACCGTACCTCGAAGCATGTCATCCGCTGTTTAAAATCAATTTTTATGCAATTTATCTCGTAAAAAAGCGATAATATTCCAACCGGGAATCTGCGTTTCGATAAATAGAGGGAAAAACAGAAAGACGGGGGCGGCCAGTGCACGAGCATGAAGCCCTTTGTCCTCTGATAGACCACTTAGCAAAAGAGCTTGTGTGTTTCAGCCAGGGCTTTGAATTATGTCATTCAGGTTTTTCCTGGGCTCTGAGAGACCATGGAAGCCGTAGGAAGTGTCACGTAACAGCAGAGATCCTTTGTAATGAATAGAGAGGGCAAGAAATGGTCAGACAGGGTACTTCCTGTACAGAATCTTCTCACGTTTTGGCCTGCCAAATGAGTTCTCTTATACCCACAGACACCATTCAAACAGTTTTAGAAACTTTGGAGTGTTTTCTATCCAAAGCTAATAATTATATGCATATTCTAGTTTCTGGGCAGGACTAATAATCAGATTAAATCGGGTACGTTTTTTATCCAGCCATGAAAATACTGCCACCTAGCCATAACAGGTTAAACCCCAGACTACATAAATCAAACACCCCTTAAATAACACACACAACCTGAACCATATGAAACAAATACCCCTCTGCCACCAAATATAATACAATTACTCCCTCTGCTGGCCAGGACATGACAGTACCCCCCCCAAAGGTGCAGACCCCAGAATGCACCTAAAAAGAAAAACCAACAACAAAAACAAAACCCAAATTCCCCCTAAACAAAGGGAGGGAAGGGAGGGTGGCTGCCGTCAACAACGGCACTAGTGCTACCCCCCCTCCCCAACCCACCTATACTGGAGGTGGCTTAGGTTCGGGACGTGGACTCCGCTCCACCCTAGGCTTCGCCCACTTGAGGTGGCTCTGGACTGACGGGCGGCTCTGAACTGGCGGGCGGCTCTGGCGGCTCTGGACTGGCGGGCGGCTCTGGACTGGCGGGCGGCTCTGGCGGCTCCGGACTGGCGGGCGGCTCCGGACTGGCGGGCGGCTCTGGCGGCTCCGGACTGGCGGGCGGCTCTGGCGGCTCCGGACTGGCGGGCGGCTCTGACGGCTCCGGCCTGGCGGGCGGCTCTGGCGGCTCCGGACTGGCGGGCGGCTCTGGCGGCTCCCGGACTGGCGGGCGGCTCTGGCGGCTCCGGACTGGCGGGCCGCTCTGGCGGCTCCGGACTGGGCGGGCCGCTCTGGCGGCTCCGGACTGGCGGGGCGCCTCTGGCGGCTCCGGACTGGCGGGCGGCTCTGGCGGCTCCGGACTGGCGGGCGGCTCTGGCGGCTCCGGACTGGCGGGCGGCTCTGGCGGCTCCGGACTGGCGGGCGGCTCTGGCGGCTCCGGACTGGCGGGCCGCTCTGGCGGCTCCGGACTGGCGGGCCGCTCTGGCGGCTCCGGACTGGCGGGCCGCTCTGGACTGGCAGGCGGCTCTGGACTGGCGGGCGGCTCTGGCGGCTCCGGACTGGCGTGCCGCTCTGGCGAGCTCCGGACTGGCGGGCCGCTCTGGCGGCTCCGGACTGGCGGGCCGCTCTGGCGGCTCTGGACTGGCGGGCCGCTCTGGACTGGCAGGCGGCTCTGGACTGGTGGGCGGCTCTGGCGGCTCCGGACTGGCCGGGCGGTACTGGCGGCTCCGGACTGGTAGCAGACTCACCCGGTTCCGGACAGTGGGCCGTCTCCCTGGTTCCGGACAGTGGGCCGTCTCCCCTGGTTCCGGACAGTGGGCCGTCTCCCTGGTTCCGGACACTCTGGACGAGGCACTGTTGCCGGATACTCTGGACGAGGCACTTGCCGGGCACTCTGGATGAGGCACTGTTGCCGGACACTCTGGACGAGGCACTGTTGCCGGACACTCTGGATGAGGCACTGTTGCCGGACACTCTGGACGAGGCACTGTAAGCCTGATGCATGGGGCTGGTAGTGGAGGTACCAGCCTGGGGACAAGCACCTCAAGGCTAGTGCGAGGAGCGGAAACAGGCTGAGTAGGACTGAGGCTGACTCACTGGAAGCTTGATACGTGGTGCTGGTACTGGACGTGCCAGACTAGAGGTTCGCACTTCCGGGTCAGCACGAGAGGCGGGAACTGTAACAACTGGGCCAGGGAGGCGCACAGGTGGCCTTGATCGCACCTCCTGCACAACCCGTCCTGGCTGGATGGAACTAGCAGCCCTGTACGAGCGGAGTGCTGGTACAGGGCGAACTGGGCTGTGTAGGGGCCTGATGGTTACCGTGCGTAGAGCGGGAGCAGGGTAGCCTGGTCCTAGGAGGCGTACCGGCGACCAGACGCGCTGCGCAGGCATCCTCCTACCAGGCTGGATGCCCACTCTAGCTACTGGCATCTGCGAGGGGCTGGAATAACTCGCACTGGACTGTGCGTCCGTATGGCCGAGATCGTGCGCACTTCTTCAAAACACGGCGCCCTCCACTCCATATGTTTCTTCCTATAAGCACGGGTAGCTGGCTTAGGGCTCATCCTTGACCCAGCCAAACTACCCGTGTATGCCCCCAATTTTTTTTATTGGGGGTGCCTCTGCGTGCTTCTCCCTCAGCGCGTACATAGCCTCATATCGACGCCTCTCCGCCTTGGCCACCTCTATCTCTTCCCTTGGGCGACGGTATTCCCCAGCCTGGTGCCAAGGTCCTGCCCCGTCCAGAATATCCTCCCAAGTCCAGCTCTCACTATAGTCCATGTATTCCGTCTGCTGCTCCTTTCTCCGCTGCTTGGTCTTTGTTTGGTGGGTTGTTCTGTAACAGTGGTAGCCATTGTTGAATAGACCAAATCGCAGGCGGGATGTGAATACTCATCTTTTAATTATATTAGAATAAAGCATACACGGGAAAAACAATAAAACAATAACGACTAAACACAGGTTAACCTGTTAGGGCTAGGGGGCAGCATTTGCACGTCTGGATAAATTTTTTTTACCCGATTTAATCTGGTTACTAATCCTACCCAGTAACTAGAATATGCATATACTTATTATATATGGATAGAAAACACTCTAAAGTTTCTAAAACTGTTTGAATGGTGTCTGTGAGTATAACAGAACTCATTTGGCAGGCAAAACCCTGAGACATTTTCTGACAGGAAGTGGATACCTGATGTGTTGTATTGACTTTAAACCTATCCCATTGAAAAACACAGGGGCTGAGGAATATTTTGGCACTTCCTATTGCTTCCACTAGATGTCACCAGCCTTTACAAAGTGTTTTGAGTCTTCTGGAGGGAGATCTGACCGAACAAGAGCCATGGAACGATGATGTCCCATTAGACACCTGGCGCGCGAGTTCATGTTGGGGTACCCTCGTTCCAATACGTTATAAAAGAGTATGCATTCGTCCACCTTGAATATTATTCATGTTCTGGTTAAAAAAGGCCCTAATGATTTATGCTATACAACGTTTGACATGTTTGAACGAACGGAAATATATTTTTTCCCCTCGTTCATGACGAGAAGTCCGGCTGGCTTAGATCATGTGCTAACAAGACGGAGATTTTTGGACATAAATGATGAGCTTTTTTGAACAAAACTACATTCGTTATGGACCTGTGATACCTGGAAGTGACATCTGATGAAGAGAATCAAAGGTAATGGATTATTTACATAGTATTTTCGATTTTAGATCTCCCCAACATGACGTCTAGTCTGTATCGCAACGCGTATTTTTCTGGGCGCAGTGCTCAGATTATTGCAAAGTGTGATTTCCCAGTAAGGTTATTTTTAAATCTGGCAAGTTGATTGCGTTCAAGAGATGTAAATCTATAATTCTTTAAATGACAATATAATATTTTACCAATGTTTTCTAATTTTAATTATTTAATTTGTGACGCTGACTTGACTGCCGGTTATTGGAGGGAAACGATTTCCTCAACATCAATGCCATAGTAAAACGCTGTTTTTGGATATAAATATGAACTTGATAGAACTAAAAATGCATGCATTGTCTAACATAATGTCCTAGGAGTGTCATCTGATGGAGATTGTAAAAGGTTAGTGCATCATTTTAGCTGGTTTTATGGTTTTGGTGACCCTGTCTTTGACTTGACAAAACATTACACACAACTCTTGTAAATGTACTGTCCTAACATACTCTAAATTTATGCTTTCGCCGTAAAACCTTTTTGAAATCGTAAAACGTGGTTAGATTAAGGAGATGTTTATCTTTCAAATGGTGTAAAATAGTTGTATTTTTGAAAAATTTGAATTTTGACATTTATTTGGATTCAAATTTGCCGCTCTTGAAATGCACCTGCTGTTGATGGAGTGCACCACGGGTGGCACGCTAGCGTCCCACCTAGCCCATAGAGGTTAAGTTTTGCTTAGATTATATAATTACTTATATTATGAATTATTACTCATATGCTTACTTGTAATTTTGTATTAGGTTGAGATTAGTCTCAAAACTGTGGAATATAGTGGTAAAATTACAAACTCTATTATGCACATCATTTACATAAACCTTAAATCTAAACATTTCCACTGTCTGTTTCTCTCATGTAAGAAGAAGACAGTGTTTTCCTTCTCTTGTTTCTCAGTAACTTAGTCACGTGGCCAAAGACAAAAGGGCCGTCTGAGAGTGACCAGTTTTTTGGTCCATCCTGTTTTTTCCCTATCTTTCAAGGGTACAGCTGTGTGGAGGGGGGTTGTGGGGTCACGAGTCCCTCGTGGGCGCTCTCCGGGGTTCGCACGGCACACCACAACTGAGAGAAGAGAAACGGTCCACCGATAAATAAGACAGGCAGTAGCTAGATCATTCACATCCCTGTCTTCCTGAATGTATTATACTAATTCTGTTTCTACTGAGTGTACAAAAAATGAACAATACCTTCGTAATATTGAGTTACCCCCGCCCCCCCCCCCCCCTTTTGCACTCAGAACAGTCTCAATTCGTTGGGTCATGGACACTACAAGGTGTGGAAAGCGTTCCATAGGGATGCTGTGCCCATGTTGACTCCAATGCTTCCCCACAGTTGTGGCAAGTTGGCAGGATGTCCTTTGGGTGGTGGACCATTCTTGATACACACAGGAAACTGTTGAGTGTGAAAAAACCCAGCAGCGTTGCAGTTCTTGACACAAACCAGTGCGCCTGGCACCTATTACCATACCCCCCCCCCCCCACCGATCAACTGTAAGTGCTGTTATTGTGAAGTGGAAATGTCTAGGAGCAACAACGGCAGAGATCGATGTGGAAGAACTTGACTGGCCTGCAAACCTCAACCCACCTCAACCCCATCATACACCTTCGGGATGAATCGGAACGCCGACTGCGAGCCAGGACCTAATCGCCCCAACATCAGTGACCCGACCTCACTAATGCTCTTGTGGCTGAATGGAAGCAAGTCCCCCCTCAGCAATGTACCACAATCTAGCAGCAAAGTCTGTGACCAACTCCATGTCAATGCCCATGATTTTGGAATGAGATGTTCGATGAGCACGTGTCCACATACTTTTGTAGTGTATTTTGATCTTGCCCATTCACACTCTGAATGACACACACACACAATCCATGTCTCAATTGTCTCAAGCATTTTTTTTTATTACCTGTCTCCTCCCCTCCTTCATCTAGACTGATTGAAGTGGATTTAACAAGTGACATCAATAAGGGATCGTAGCTTTCACCTGGATTCACCTGGTCTGTCTAATGTCATAGAAAGAGAAGGCATTCTTAACCTGTTAGGGCTAGGGGGCAGCATTTGCACGTCTGGATAAAAAAATGTACCCGATTTAATCTGGTTACTAATCCTACCCAGTAACTAGAATATGCATATACTTATTATATATGGATAGAAAACACTCTAAAGTTTCTAAAACTGTTTGAATGGTGTCTGTGAGTATAACAGAACTCATTTGGCAGGCAAAACCCTGAGACATTTTCTGACAGGAAGTGGATACCTGATGTGTTGCATTGACTTTAAACCTATCCCATTGAAAAAACACAGGGGCTGAGGAATATTTTGGCACTTCCTATTGCTTCCACTAGATGTCACCAGCCTTTACAAAGTGTTTTGAGTCTTCTGGAGGGAGATCTGACCGAACAAGAGCCATGGAACGATGATGTCCCATTAGACACCTGGCGCGCGAGTTCATGTTGGGTACCCTCGTTCCAATACGTTATAAAAGAGTATGCATTCGTCCACCTTGAATATTATTCATGTTCTGGTTAAAAAAGGCCCTAATGATTTATGCTATACAACGTTTGACATGTTTGAACGAACGTAAATATATTTTTTCCCCTCGTTCATGACGAGAAGTCTGGCTGGCTTAGATCATGTGCTAACAAGACGGAGATTTTTGGACATAAATGATGAGCTTTTTTGAACAAAACTCCATTCGTTATGGACCTGTGATACCTGGAAGTGACATCTGATGAAGAGAATCAAAGGTAATGGATTATTTACATAGTATTTTCGATTTTAGATCTCCCCAAGATGACGTCTAGTCTGTATCGCAACGCGTATTTTTCTGGGCGCAGTGCTCAGATTATTGCAAAGTGTGATTTCCCAGTAAGGTTATTTTTAAATCTGGCAAGTTGATTGCGTTCAAGAGATGTAAATCTATAATTCTTTAAATGACAATATAATATTTTACCAATGTTTTCTAATTTTAATTATTTAATTTGTGACGCTGACTTGACTGCCGGTTATTGGAGGGAAACGATTTCCTCAACATCAATGCCATAGTAAAACGCTGTTTTTGGATATAAATATGAACTTGATAGAACTAAAAATGCATGCATTGTCTAACATAATGTCCTAGGAGTGTCATCTGATGGAGATTGTAAAAGGTTAGTGCATCATTTTAGCTGGTTTTATGGTTTTGGTGACCCTGTCTTTGACTTGACAAAACATTACACACAACTCTTGTAAATGTACTGTCCTAACATACTCTAAATTTATGCTTTCGCCGTAAAACCTTTTTGAAATCGTAAAACGTGGTTAGATTAAGGAGATGTTTATCTTTCAAATGGTGTAAAATAGTTGTATTTTTGAAAAATTTGAATTTTGACATTTATTTGGATTCAAATTTGCCGCTCTTGAAATGCACCTGCTGTTGATGGAGTGCACCACGGGTGGCACGCTAGCGTCCCACCTAGCCCATAGAGGTTAATGTGTTGTACATTCAGTTACACTGTTATAATAACCAAACAGTTGGATAAAACAAATATTGGTGATGTAAACTGGGTGTACAAAACATTAAGAACACCTTCCTAATATTGAGTTGCACCCCTTTTTGCCCTCAGAACGGCTTCAAATCGTCGGGGCATGGATAAGGTGTTCCATGGGGATGCTGGGGCCATGTTGACTCCAATGCTTCCCCACAGTTGTGTCCAGTTGGCTGGATGTCCTTTGGGTGGTGGACCAGTCTTGATACACACGGGGAAACTGTTGAGAGTGAAAAACCCAGCAGCGTTGCAGTTCTTGACACTCAAACCAATATTTTGTGTTGCCCATTCACCCTCTGAATGGCACACATACACAATCCATTGTCTCAAGGCTTTAAAAAAATCCTTCTTTAACCTGTCTCTTCTCCTTCATCTACACTGATTGAAGTGGATTTAACAAGTGACATCAATAAAGGATCAAAGCTTTAACCTGGTCAGTCTGTCATGGAAAGAGGTGTTCATAATGTTTTGTCCACTCAGTGCATGACAGGATTGGATGTTTATATATATTTTTAGTCATTTAGCAGACGCTCTTATACAATACATGCATGTTTTGTTCAATCAAGTTCATATTTATATCAAAAACCAGCTTTTTACATTAGCATGTGACGTTCAGAACTAGCATTCCCACCGAACACTTCCGGTGAATTTACTAAATTACTCACAATAAACGTTCACAAAAAACATAACATTATTTTAAGAATTATAGATACAGAACTCCTTTATGCAATCGCGGTGTCCGATTTTAAAATAGCTTTTCGTTGAAAGCACATTTCTTCGTCAGAATGCACTCCCAGGACTTCAACTTCAACAACAAATGTTGGTTTGGTTCCAAATAATCCATGGTTATATCCAAATAGCGGCGTTTTGTTCGTGCGTTCAAGACACAATCCGAAGGGTAACGAAGGGTGACGCGCCCGCGCGTATCGTGACAAAAAATTTCAATATATTCCATTACCGTACTTCGAAGCATGTCAAAAACTGTTTAAAATCAATTTTTATGCGATTTTTCTCGTAAAATAGCGATAATAATCCGACCAGGAGACGTTGTTTTCGTTCAAAGACTGAAAATGTAAAATGGACTCTTCACGTGCATGCGCACGCCCGTTTCACTGTTCTCAGATCGACCACTATCCAAATGCTCTACTGTTTTTCAGCCAGGGACTGCAGTGTCATCATTCCCCGTTTTTGCGCCTTCTGAGAGCCTATGGGAGCCTTAGAAAATGTCACGTTACAGCAGAGATCCTCTATTTTCCATAAAAAGGCCAAGAAATGGTCAGAGAGGGCACTTCCTGTATGCAATCTTCTCAGGTTTTGGCCTGCCATGTGAGTTCTGTTATACTCACAGACACCATTCAAACAGTTTTAGAAACTTTAGGGTGTTTCCTATCCAAATCAAACAATTATATGCATATTCTAGTTTCTGGGCAGGAATAATAACCAGATTAAATCGGGTACGTTTTTTATCTGGCCGTGAAAATACTGCACCCTATCCTAAACAGGTTAAACTGCAGCCGTCGACACAGCAGTTCTTAACCTGTTAGGGCTAGGGGGCAGCATTGACACGGCTGGATAAAAAACATACCCGATTTAATCTGGTTACCACTCCTACTCAGTAACTAGAATATGCATATACTTATTACATATGGATAGAAAACACCCTAAATTTTCTAAAACTGTTTGAATGGTGTCTGTGAGTATAACAGAACTCAAATGGCAGGTCAAAACCTGAGAGATTCCTTTACAGGAAGTGGCCTGTCTGACCATTTCTGGAACTTCTTTGCCATCTCTATCATTTACTAAGGATCTCTGCTCTAACGTGACACTTCCCACGTCGTCCATAGGCTCTCATAGCCCGGGAAAAAAGAGAATGTCGTCATTCCAGCCCCAGGCTGAAACACATTATCGCCTTTCTCAAGTGGCCCATCAAGAGACACTAGCTTATGCGCGTGACCCCGACCGCCCCCGCCTTTGGGATTTTTTCCTCTGTTTGCCGAAAAGGAGATTCCCTGTCGGAATTTTACCGCTTTTCTACGAGAAAAATGACGTAAAAATTGATTTTAAACAGCGGTTGACATGCTTCGACGTACGGCAATTGAATACTTTGAATTTTATTGTCAGGAATTGCGCCAAGCGCGCGACACTTCTTTACTATTTCGGATAGTGTCTGGAACGCACGAACAAAACGCCGCTATTCGGATATAACGATGGATTATTTTGGACCAAACCAACATTTGTTATTGAAGTAGACGTCCTGGGTGTGCATTCTGACGAAGACAACAAAAGGTAATGACATTTTTATAATAGTAAATATGATTATGGTGAGTGCTAAACTTGCCGGGTGTCTAAATAGCGAGCCCGTGATGCCTGGGCTATATACTTAGAATATTGCAAAATGTGCTTTCACCAAAAAGCTATTTTAAAATCGGACATATCGAGTGCATAGAGGAGGTCTGTATCTATAATTCTTAAAATAATTGTTATGCTTTTTGTGAACGTTTATCGTGAGTAATTTAGTAAAATGTTAGCGAATTCCCCGTAAGTTTGCGGGGGGTATGCTAGTTCTGAACGTCACATGCTAATGTAAAAAGCTGGTTTTTGATATAAATATGAACTTGATTGAACAAAACATGCATGTATTGTATAACATAATGTCCTAGGGTTGTCATCTGATGAAGATCATCAAAGGTGAGTGCTGCATTTAGCTGTCTTCTGGGTTTTGGTGACATTATATGCTGGCTTGAAAAATGGGTGTCTGATTATTTCTGGCTTGGTACTCTGCTGACATAATCTAATGTTTTGCTTTCGTTGTAAAGCCTTTTTGAAATCGGACAGTGTGGTTAGATTAACGAGAGTCTTATCTTTAAATGGCTGTAAAATAGTCATATGTTTGAGAAATTGAAGTAATAGGATTTTGAAGATTTTGAAAATCGCGCCACAGGCTGGCAGTGGATGTTACGTAGGTGGGACGAATTCGTCCCGCCGGTCACATAGAGGTTAAAAGAGGAAGTAAACATAGACAAAGCTATATTAAAATTGTCAGTCTAGAGCACCAGTGAAAGTGATTTCGAAATGGGAGAAGTCAGGAGCAATTTATATAAGGACGGTATTTGGTATCATGATAAGTCACCAATACTACCTAAGTCATTGTTTAGAGATGCGGCAAGATTGACACATGGGCAGAGCCATGTGTCAACAGGGGTGATAGTAGAGCAGGTTCGGAAACACTTTGTGGCCTATTGGATAACGAACTACTTAAAAAAACATGTTTTATAATAGATAAGTATATTAAATGGGAAGAAGCGGTCCCAACTTACTGGGTGGACACGATTAGGGTCGTTGGTTTACTAGTATCTATCTCTTTAAATAATGGATTACATTTTAGCTGATCAGGTAAACCATATAGAATGCCAGAGTTAGGGAGGCCAGAACAGGTAGACATAGAAGTTGAAGATTTACTAACAGAACACATGGTTAACGAAACCCGTATGTCTGAGACTTTGTGTCCAACAGGTGAATTACAGGAGAAGATGATTCACTCAATCCAACCAGGAGACTGGGTGTGGATCCAGTCCCTCAGGAGAAAAGAACTGGAAGCAGCCACGGTGGGAGGGCCCATACCAAGTGTTCCTGGTAATAGCCTTCACGGTTAGAATAGCTGAAAGAGCTACCTGGGTTCATATCACACATTGCGGGAGGGTAAGACACACTGACACTGTCGAACAATCGCAGAGTTAGGAGAAGAACCGAATACCAATAAGGTTCGGAGGTTACCTCTCTAACGAAGATTCCCTAAACCGCCCGATCCTCACTGTGTGCGTTCATAGAAGTGAAAGTGTGGGTTGGCCTCTAGCCAGTGATATATTCTCCAGGAGGGGGTGGGGCTTTACAGGGATACTGGTCAGTCTGAGCTGTCTGATTGTGGGAGCCATATTTCGGTGTTCCTCAAGGTTCCGTTTTAGGACCACTATTGTTTTCACTATATATTTTACCTCTTGGGGATGTCATTCGAAAACATAATGTTAAATTTCACTGCTATGTGGACGACACACAGCTGTACATTTCAATGAAACATGGTGAAGCCCCAAAATTGCCCTCGCTAGAAGCCTGTGTTTCAGACATAAAGAAGTGGATGGCTGCAAACTTTCTACTTCTAAACTCGGACAAAACAGAGATGCTTGTTCTAGTTCCCAAGAAACAAAGAGATCTTCTGTTGAATCTGACAATTAATCTGGATGGTTGTACAGTCGTCTCAAATAAAACTGTGAAGGACCTCGGCGTTACTCTGGACCCTGATCTCTCTTTTGAAGAACATATCAAGACTGTTTCAAGGACAGCTTTTTTCCATCTACTTAACATTGAAAAATCAGAAACTTTCTGTCCAAAAATTATGCAGAAAAATTAATCCATGCTTTTGTTACTTCTAGGCTGGACTACTGCAATGCTCTACTTTCAGGCTACCCGTATAAAGCACTAAACAAACTTCAGTTAGTGCTAAATACGGCTGCTAGAATCCTGACTAGAACCAAAAGATTTGATCATATTACTCCAGTGCTAGCCTCCCTACACTGGCTTCCTGTTAAGGCAAGGGCTGATTTCAAGGTTTTACTGCTAACCTACAAAGCATTACATGGGCTTGCTCCTACCTATCTTTCCGATTTGGTCCTGCCGTACATACCTACACGTACACTACGGTCACAAGACGCAGGCCTCCTAATTGTCCCTAGAATTTCTAAGCAAACGGCTGGAGGTAGGGCTTTCTCCTATAGAGCTCCATTTTTATGGAATGGTCTGCCTACCCATGTGAGAGACGCAGACTCAGTCTCAACCTTTAAGTCTTTACTGAAGACTTATCTCTTCAGTAGGTCCTATGATTAAGTATAGTCTGGCCCAGGAGTGTGAAGGTGAACGGAAAGGCTGGAGCAACGAACCGCCCTTGCTGTCTCTGCCTTGCCGGTTCCCCTCTATCCACTGGGATTCTCTGCCTCTAACCCTATTACAGGGGCTGAGTCACTGGCTTACTGGTGTTCTTCCATGCCGTCCATGGGAGGGGTGCGTCACTTGAGTGGGTTGAGTCACTGACGTGGTCTTCCTGTCTGGGTTGGCACCCCCCCTTGGGTTGTGCCATGGCGGAGATCTTTGTGGGCTATACTCGGCCTTGTCTTAGGACGGTAAGTTGGTGGTTGGAGACATCCCTCTAGTGGTGTGGGGGCTGTGCTTTGGCAAAGTGGGTGGGGTTATATCCTGCCTGTTTGGCCCTGTCCGGGGGTATCATCGGATGGGGCCACAGTGTCTTCTGATCCCTCCTGTCTCAGCCTCCAGTATTTATGCTGCAGTAGTTTATGTGTCGGGAGGCTAGGGTCAGTCTGTTACATCTGGAGTATTTCTCTTGTCTTATCCGGTGTCCTGTGTGAATTTAAATATGCTCTCTCTAATTCTCTCTTTCTTTCTTTCTCTCGGAGGACCTGTGCCCTAGGACCATGCCTCAGGACTACCTGGCATGATGACTCCTTGCTGTCCCCAGTCCACCTGGCCATGCTGCTGCTCCAGTTTCAACTGTTCTGCCTGCGGCTACGGAACCCTGACCTGTTCACCGGACGTGCTTGTTGCACCCTCGACAACTACTATGATTATTATTATTTGACCATGCTGGTCATTTATGAACATTTTAACATCTTGACCATGTTCTGTTATAATATCCACCCGGCACAGCCAGAAGAGGACTGGCCACCCCTCATAGCCTGGTTCCTCTCTAGGTTTCTTCCTAGGTTTTTGGCCTTTCTAGGGAGTTTTTCCTAGCCACCGTGCTTCTTTCACATGCATTGCTTGCTGTTTGGGGTTTTAGGCTGGGTTTCTGTACAGCACTTTAAGATTTCAGCTGATGTACGAAGGGCTATATAAATACATTTGATTTGATTTGATAGCGCCCCGCATACTTGCTGCATAGAAATATTTCTCAAACCAGCACAGCCGTCACAAAAATCCAAAATAGCGATAAAATAAATCACTTACCTTTGAAGATCTTCCTCTGTTTGCAATCCCAAGGGTCCCAGCTACACAATAAATGGTTGTTTTGTTTGATAAAGTCCCTCTTTATATCCCAAAAACTCAGTTTGGTTGGCGCGTTTTGTTCAGTAATCCACCCGTTCAACATGCAGACAAAATAATCCAAAAAGTTACCAATAAACTTCATCCAAACAAGTCAAACAACGTTTCTAATCAATCCTCAGCTACCCTAATATGTAAATAAACAATAAAACTGTAAATCAAGCAAAGTGTTTTCTATCAAATACAACCAATTATATGCATATCCTAGCTTCTGGGTCTGAGTAACAGGCAGTTTCCTTTGGGCATGCCAGACTCTCCGAACTTCCGAACACTGCCCCCTAGCCCGAAGAAGTTAACAAATTGGCCCATAACTTCAACAAACAATAACATAGACATACTGCAGGACCCATAACTTCACCTAACAACATAGACCTAGGACTATAAATAATTTCATACTTCAGGTGAAACATGGAAACTAAAATGTCTTTCATGACATTTCATAACCTGATCACCAGATAATTTTGTGAATAATCCCACTAGGCTATTCTGTAATGTGTTGCCATTCTAAATGTCCTGAATAAAGGAAAATAGCTCTGTGTGTTGTACAATAGCCTATCCATCAAGGAACAGTTCTCTACACATTATGAGCTAAGTATCTCTGTGTGCAAACAGACTAACGAGACGCTACTGTAAATCAGGCAGACAATAACACATTATAAACATCAATTTCTTAGGGATGTTGGATCCAACGTGGAGCACGGCATAACTGTCTTTACGAGAGTAATGAATGAAGAAGCACTTTGGTTGTTGTTGCATGTCGTGATGTTTGTCATGTGACTGTCATTCAGAAAATGATTTCCTGGATCAGCTGATGATAGTTGAACATGTGACTAACTAAACAGCTACAGTATTAAGAATTATGTGTAATTATTGAAGAACTGCGTTAATGACAGTATCCATTTGGGTGTTGTCAATAAAGTAAAGATGACTCTTGGTTAGAACCATTGGATTTAGCAAACTCTGAAATGATTTAGGATTTCTGTGCCCATGAAAACTATTTTCCCAGCGTACCATAAGGAGACACTAAATGTTACGTAATTAGAGAGCATTTCAGAGATCTGAATACAAAAAAACTGTCCGACAGCAAGATCCAGTATTTAACTTAAAGTTCATCATTTGACAAGCGTAACGTTATGATTATAACTACTGTTCCCTGAAGGAGGGAAACTAGGTACAACATACTATTAAATCCACACATTATGACTATAACTACTGTTCCCTGAAGGAGGGAAACTAGGTACAACATACTATTAAATCCACGCCTCGCTGGAAGCCCCGCCTTCTACAGGTGATGAGCGCGAGGCTCGGATTTCTTCCTTAAATTTAATACCGCTCTTCACCGACCCAGGAAGGGGTGGGGCCAAACAGGTGTTGTACCTCGTTTCCCTCCTTCAGGGAACAGTAATTATAGTCAAAGTTACATTTGGGGATGTCTGATAGTATTTCTGATTGTCTTAACACACCACCACTAATGAGTTGGCGTGTTTAAATTTTTGGGCTTTATGTAGGTCATTTTAAACTTAGCAATGGAAATAAAAATGTATATTTATAATTTTCATTTAAATAGAATGTAGATTAACCACAGAGAATGATGTTGAGATAAAGACAATTATAATTATTAATACTATTATAAATTATATAGGAGCATAACGACTGCTGGTGTAGCCTATTACCAGAAACTATAGGAGCATAACGACTGCTGGTGTAGCCTATTACCAGAAACTATAGGAGCATAACGACTGTAGTCTATTACCAGAAACTATAGGAGCATAACGACTGCAGGTGTAGTCTATTACCAGAAACTATAGGAGCATAACGACTGCTGGTGTAGTCTATTACCAGAAACTATAGGAGCATAACGACTGCTGGTGTAGCCTATTACCAGAAACTATAGGAGCATAACGACTGCTGGTGTAGTCTATTACCAGAAACTATAGGAGCATAACGACTGCTGGTGTAGTCTATTACCAGAAACTATAAGAGCATAATGACTGCTGGTGTAGCCTATTACCAGAAACTATAGGAGCATAACGACTGCTGGTGTAGCCTATTACCAGAAACTATAGGAGCATAACAACTGCTGGTGTAGCCTATTACCAGAAACTTTAGGAGCATAACGACTGCTGGTGTAGCCTATTACCAGAAACTATAGGAGCATAACGACTGCTGGTGTAGCCTATTACCAGAAACTATAGGAGCATAACGACTGCTGGTGTAGCCTATTACCAGAAACTATAGGAGCATAACGACTGCTGGTGTAGCCTATTACCAGAAACTATATGAGCATAACGACTGCTGGTGTAGCATATTACCAGAAACTATAGGAGCATAACGACTGCTGGTGTAGCCTATTACCAGAAACTATAGGAGCACAACGACTGCTGGTGTAGCCTATTACCAGAACCTATAGGAGCATAACGACTGCTGGTGTAGCCTATTACCAGAAACTATAGGAGGACAACGACTGCTGGTGTAGTCTATTACCAGAAACTATAGGAGCATAACGACTGCTGGTGTAGCCTATTACCAGAAACTATAGGAGCATAACGACTGCTGGTGTAGTCTATTACCAGAAACTATAGGAGCATAACGACTGCTGGTGTAGTCTATTACCAGAAACTATAGGAGCATAATGACTGCTGGTGTAGCCTATTACCAGAAACTATAGGAGCATAACGACTGCTGGTGTAGCCTATTACCAGAAACTATAGGAGCATAACGACTGCTGGTGTAGCCTATTACCAGAAACTTTAGGAGCATAACGACTGCTGGTGTAGCCTATTACCAGAAACTATAGGAGCATAACGACTGCTGGTGTAGCCTATTACCAGAAACTATAGGAGCATAACGACTGCTGGTGTAGCCTATTACCAGAAACTATAGGAGCATAACGACTGCTGGTGTAGCCTATTACCAGAAACTATAGGAGCATAACGACTGCTGGTCTAGCCTATTACCAGAAACTATAGGAGCATAACGACTGCTGGTGTAGTCTATTACCAGAAACTATAGGAGCATAATGACTGTAGTCTATTACCAGAAACTATAGGAGCATAACGACTGTAGTCTATTACCAGAAACTATAGGAGCATAACGACTGCTGGTGTAGCCTATTACCAGAAACTATAGGAGCATAACGACTGTAGCCTATTACCAGAAACTATAGGAGCATAACGACTGCTGGTGTAGCCTATTACCAGAAACTATAGGAGCATAACGACTGCTGGTGTAGCCTATTACCAGAAACTATAGGAGCATAACGACTGCTGGTGTAGCCTATTACCAGAAACTATAGGATCATAACTACTGCTGGTGTAGCCTATTACCAGAAACTATAGGAGCATAACGACTGCTGGTGTAGTCTATTACTAGAAACTATAGGAGCATAACGACTGCTGGTGTAGCCTATTACCAGAAACTATAGGAGCATAACGACTGCTGGTGTAGCCTATTACCAGAAACTATAGGAGCACAACGACTGCTGGTGTAGTCTATTACCAGAAACTATAGGAGCATAACGACTGTAGTCTATTACCAGAAACTATAGGAGCATAACGACTGCTGGTGTAGTCTATTACCAGAAACTATAGGAGCATAACGACTGCTGGTGTAGCCTATTACCAGAAACTATAGGAGCATAACGACTGCTGGTGTAGTCTATTACCAGAAACTATAGGAGCATAACGACTGCTGGTGTAGCCTATTACCAGAAACTATAGGAGCATAACGACTGCTGGTGTAGCCTATTACCAGAAACTATAGGAGCACAACGACTGCTGGTGTAGTCTATTACCAGAAACTATAGGAGCATAACGACTGCTGGTGTAGTCTATTACCAGAAACTATAGGAGCATAATGACTGCTGGTGTAGTCTATTACCAGAAACTATAGGAGCATAACGACTGCTGGTGTAGTCTATTACCAGAAACTATAGGTGCATAACGACTGCTGGTGTAGCCTATTACCAGAAACTATAGGAGCATAACGACTGCTGGTGTAGTCTATTACCAGAAACTATAGGAGCATAACGACTGCTGGTGTAGCCTATTACCAGAAACTATAGGAGCATAACGACTGCTGGTGTAGCCTATTACCAGAAACTATAGGAGCATAACGACTGCTGGTGTAGCCTATTACCAGAAACTATAGGAGCATAACGACTGCTGGTGTAGCCTATTACCAGAAACTATAGGAGCATAACGACTGCTGGTGTAGCCTATTACCAGAAACTATAGGAGCATAACGACTGAATTTATGAAGGCCAGCAGCAGCAGGAGGAGTAGGCTAAGTAGAGTTTTTTTTCTCATGGTTAGGCTATCTTGTTTCAGAGGGGTGTCATCAATAGCCCATAATGACAAAGGGAAAACAGGTTAAAAAATACAGAAATACCTTATTTACTTAACTATTCAGACCATTTGCTATGAGACTCGCAATTGCTTTCAGGTGCATCTTGTTTCCATTAATCATCCTTGAGATGTATCTACAACTTGAGGGATGGGAAAAATGCAACCATCCATGATATCAACATTCTAGTTTTAACCATGTTTTGAGGATATACAGTGTTTGTTTATATTTACTGACAAACATTGGAGTAATAAAAAGCTTATATTTTGGGTTCTGATGGAGTACAACAGTTGAACTAAGCTCATGAGGCATTTATAAGTGAATTCTTAAAGAAACAGATGGGTACATATCATTAATGTATAAGTCCCTAAATGGATGTAACAACTGCTGATTGCCCCTTTAAGAGAACATATTGGGCTAATCTAATAGGAGATATTGAGGACTACAGTATTTCAGGCATTGTCATTGGATGCATTTGATCAATTGTTAACGTTTTGTTGATGGTCCACTCTTGATGTTCTACACGTTACAGTGTAGCTTCAGCCATTCCTACAGAACAACATTAAAGTGTAGAACCCCTTTACTGCATATTGGTTCAACGACTGCAGAGACGGTACTTACTGGTGTTAAACAGATCTCCAACTTCCTCTTCTTCCTCCAATGTGACAGTCATCTCCCCCTCTTCCTCTTTCACTCCATAAACTGCCTCCTCTTTCTCTTCCTCCTCTTCTTCTTTTACTGTAACATCCTCCTCCTCTTTCACTCTGAACGCGTCTTCCTCTTCTTTCACTGAAACGTCTTTCTCTTCTTCTTCTTTCACGGTAACAGCCTCACCCTCTACTTGTTTTTGTATTGTAACATCCTTCTCTTCCTCCTCCTCTTTCACAAGAGCTTCTTTCTCCGTCCAGCAGACCTCCTCTTCTTTAGCAGGAGGAGAGTAGCTTAGTGAACTCATGGTCGGAGATGTTAGCTAGCTAGCATTAGCGACTAGCCTAGTTCTAAGCTAACTTAGCAAACCAGCTAGCTGACAAACAACGTAAATATATAATTAAATGGGCCAACAAGTACATACGACAGAAGTGTGTTTAATACACAGAGACTAATATACACCAAAACAGTGTAAAGAGCGTGAATGTTGTAGCTATGTTTGCTAGAAAGCTACCGAGGTGTCTGACTAGCTGTTGTTGTTGAAGGAGCGTCCCGTCCACTAGATTAGACGTCACACTGGCAGCATCGCCTGAACCTAAAAGACACACATCGCCATCTGCTGACTGGACTGGGCAACGCAGCTGAGGAACCAAACGTTTATTTTTCATTTATTTCATAAAAGTTTAATATTATATTAAGTCGTTCAAAGAGAAGCATGTGTTGATTGATTCGTTTTTAATGAGTGAGAATGTAAAACAAACTTTACACCCACTACATATTTGCATTGAACCATACTTCTGACATGGATCATTTTGACCCCAGAGGCATATCTTTTATCATAGCCAAAATGTATTTTATTCAATTCTTCCAAATTTTCATGACTTTGTCAATCAACTTGTTCTTAATAAATCTATATCATGGTTTAGTGTTTCTGTATCAATATGGACTTTTAACAAATTAAAATCCTTTGGAGTCATTTTGACTCCAGCCAAAAACACCTTTGATAAATAGGACGTTTATTTCAAATCAAATCACATTTTATTGGTCACATACACGTGTTTAGCAGATATTATTGCGGGTGTAGCGAAATGCTTGTGTTTCTAGCTCCGACAGTGCAGTAATATCTAACAAGTAATATCTAACAATTTCACAACATAGACCCAATACACACATATCTAAGTATTTGAATCTAAGTTTCTCTGTAGACATGATCCATCCCACCAGAGGGTGGAGGGGCACCTGTATCAGTGTTTTTGACCAGATAGACAACTGCAGACACACAGTATAGTGCCTCCCATGTACTCTCCTAAGATTGGACTTTTCTATACCACGTATCACATGACTGTGTACAAAACTGCCAATGATAGAAAACTCTGCAGTGGTAGAAAATTCTGCCAGTGATATACAGTGCATTCGTTAAGTATTCAGACCCCTTCACTTTTTCCACATTTTGTTACGTTACAGCCGTATTCTAAAATGTCATAATTTTTCCCCTCATCAATCTACACACAATACCCCATAATGACAAACCAAAAACATACATTTTTGCAAATTTATTTACTGAAGTATTCGTACCTCAGCCAGGATTGTGAATGGTTAGGAAATAATGTCATGTTTTACTAGTACCTCAGCCAGCATTGTGAATGGTTAGGAAATAATATGTTATGTTTTACTCGTACCTCAGCCAGCATTGTGAATGGTTAGGAAATAATATGTCATGTTTTACTCGTACCTCAGCCAGCATTGTGAATGGTTAGGAAATAATATGTCATGTTTTACTCGTACCTCAGCCAGCATTGTGAATGGTTAGGAAATAATATGTCATGTTTTACTAGTACCTCAGCCAGCATTGTGAATGGTTAGGAAATAATATGTCATGTTTTACTAGTACCTCAGCCAGCATTGTGAATGGTGTCTGATGCAGTGACATACTAGACCATGGCAGTAAATCTAATACTTAGGTGTTTTTAGGCATGAAAGGTCTGGGGTGGTTCAGTGGATATAAGTTACATCTCTGGCCATGCTGGCAGGGTCTGAATCAAACCCAATGTCCAGTGGGATTGATCTGTTTGATCCAATTGTTTGTTTCAGTTTCCAGTAGTTGAATCCTGTAACATATTGTTGATTTCAACATTTTTCATTTTCAACAAATGAACTGGGTTGGTTGAAAAGTGATACTAAACTTACATACCAGCACTATTTTGACATAGTGGAAGATATACTGAATTTATACTGTTTTTCATACTAAGATGGACCAAGATACGTGTTGCTTTTGCACATATTTGTTCATTAGTTTTGCAAAAGTCTGTTGATTGTCAGTCATTGGGTTCATTAGTTTTACAATATGTTCAAATCAAATCAAGCTTTATTTATACAGCACATTTCAGACATGGATGCAACGCAATGGCTTCACAGGAAAAAACAAATAAAAAAACAATGAAAATAAACAGAAATATTTACTACTCAGCAAACATAAGATGATACCAAACAGAATAATAACTGAAAGACTACTGAGCATTCTAAGGAAAATTCATTGATTAAAATTTTAACAATTGGATGTTATATTCAACCATAACAAGATGAACAAGCCAGCACAGGTGTAACACATTCTGACTAACGAGCTAGACGTGCTAACGAGCTAGACGTGCTAACGACGAGCTAGACGTGCTAACGACGAGCTAGACGTGCTAACGAGCTAGACGTGCTAACGAGCTAGACGTGCTAACGACGAGCTAGACGGGCTGACGAGCTAGACGTGCTAAAGTCCAACCTCAAAACATAAATGGAAAAACCAAAGCCTGTAACACCTTAAGACAACAAATATATCCTATATTTTTGTTGGACAAGTTTGCTCACCACCAACAGAAAACAACTTCCATTTCACATGACAATCAACTACAATGCTTCACCTTCACCAATATAAACATGGTGTCTACTGGCTGTCAACAATTAAAAACAAGAAAAACTTATTAAAAAAAAAAAAAAAACACTTATTTCTAAATAATAATATACAATTGAAATATTTTTTTCTCCTTTTTCTCTTCTTACTATAGAATCCTAAAACTCACTAGCTTCTAGAACTCTCGTCTTCCTAAAACTCACTAGCTTCTAGAACTCTCGTCTTCCTAAAACTCACTAGCTTCTAGAACTCTCGTCTTCCTAAAACTCACTAGCTTCTAGAACTCTCGTCTTCCTAAAACTCACTAGCTTCTAGAACTCTCGTCTTCCTAAAACTCACTAGCTTCTAGAACTCTCGTCTTCCTAAAACTCACTAGCTTCTAGAACTCTCGTCTTCCTAAAACTCACTAGCTTCTAGAACTCTCGTCTTCCTAAAACTCACTAGCTTCTAGAACTAGCTCCTTAATATCCGTAGTAACTTTCCACCTCACTGCGGAGCTTCTCTCTCTTTTCAGGGTTCACTAGATAGGCATGTTGTTGGATCGGGGCCCAGTCCCCAATGTCATGCTCTAGTACATTTGGTTTGGCACATCTGAGAATGAACCCTGATATTCTAAAAGCAGCGTAACAATGTCAATATAATTGTACCCAAAGATTGTCAGTTGGTTGCATAAATAATTATGATTACTAAATCTTACATGAATATTAAACATGAAATATAAAAACCAAATGTACACCCCTTTGTTAATATGTATTAGCAAAAATTCACTAAATGGTGAGGCATAAAATGTATATTTTGTCAGGCTGGATGTTTGAAATATGAGGTGATTTGAGACCTGCTACTTCAGTAGTGGAATAAAGACATTTAGCACATGAATGTTGTAAATAAATACTGGAGTGATGTAGGATTGTTCATATAATTGATTATTGTACTGTGACTATGTGTTTAGGCTGTAAGTATGTTGAAATTAAATTGTTTTCTTTTCAACTTTCACTTTCAACTAAAACCAAACTTATATTGAATGTCGGGCAAAGTCTTATTTTCAACGACATTTTGCTAGGTGAGATATCCCCCAATGTCACAGTTTAAACGTGTCCAAATCAATAGTCCAAATGCAGAAACAGTTTGTGATAAATTGAAAACCTAAACATAAAATGTAACACAAACATCTGTCACAATAATCATATTATTTAAAACAATCTCCTTATAAACTGTACAAGCACCAAAAACGCTGTTGTTTTGACAAGTAGCAATAAATCACTGATATCGATTAGGGGGGAAATCAGGTTGTACGTGCTGTTGAAACTAACACAACTAAAAAAACACATGGAAATGGGAGATATATTTTACCTCACTGATTAGAGGACAACCTGCAGAAGACAGTCAGCTACATTTTGGAGTGATGCATTTAAATGTAGGGGTCACTAAACAAAGGAACACAACACTTATTTGTCATAACTCATCGATATCATGTGGATTTTTTTTCTACCGTTGTTTTACCAGTTAAGTTGACTGAGAACACATTCTCATTTACAGCAACAACCTGGGGAATAGTTACAGGGGAGAGGAGGGGGATGAATGAGCCAATTGTAAGCTGGGGATGATTAGGTGGCCGTGATGGTATGAGGGCCAGATTGGGAATTTAGCCAGGACACCGGGGTTAACACTCCTACTCTTACGATAAGTGCAATGGGATCTTTAATGAGCTCAGAGAGTCAGGACACCCGTTTAACGTCCCATCCGAAAGACGGCACCCTACACTGGGCAGTCACTGCCCTGGGGCATTGGGATATTGTTTAGACCAGAGGAAAGAGTTCCTCCGACTGGCCCTCCAGCAGCATATGGTCTCCCATCTAGGGACTGACCAGGACCAACCCTGCTTAGCTTCAGAAGCAAGCAAGCAGTGGGATGCAGGGTGGTATGCTGCTGGCAATCAATTGTGCGAAAGGAGGAAGATGAGTTTACACGTCCTGTTAAAACGAACAGCTCAAAATCCACATGGAATCTGGGAATAATGTGTACATCCCTGGTTAGAAGACAATTTGTAGAAAACAGCTAGCTACATTTTGAAGTGTTGCATTTTGATTCAAGTGGGTCACCAACATGGTAAGTGTAACACAACTCTTTCTTTTGTTAGTCACTTTTTGTTAAATCTCATAAATAGTAACTCTTTCAATTCAGAGCCTGGATTTTCCCCCTGAGGCTAATATCCATATCATGTTGATATCAATAGAACAGGGGACAAACGTTTAGGGTTCTAAATTGTGACATTAAAATACTCCTTTTACAATGTTAAAACATTCTACATTGTGAGATTTCATTTCATTGATATCATGAAACAATTCCTTCATGTATGCATTTTCTGATGTTTGATCAGAGATCTTTTATCAGAGTATCTCTTCCCACATATATCACAGCTATAAGGTTTCTCTCCTGTGTGTGTTCTCTGGTGCACTGTCAGCTCTCCAGATCCACCAAAACTCTTCCCACATTGGTCACAGCTATAAGATTTCTCTCCTGTGTGTATTCTCTGGTGTGATACCAGATGGCCAGATTGACCAAAACACTTCCCACATTGATCACACCTATAAGGTTTCTCTCCTGTGTGTGTTCTCTGGTGTTGAGTCAGAGAGCCAAATGTAGTAAAACTCTTCCCACATTGACCACAGCTATAAGATTTCTCTCCTGTGTGTATTCTCTGGTGTCGAGTCACAGTGCCAAATGTAGTAAAACTCTTCCCACATTGACCACAGCTATAAGATTTCTCTCCTGTGTGTGTTCTCTGGTGTGTTCTCTGGTGTGCAGTCAGATTTCCAGACCCACCAAAACTCTTCCCACATTGACCACAGATATAAGGTTTCTCTCCTGTGTGTGTTCTCTGGTGCACTGTCAGCCATCCAGATCCACCAAAACTCTTCCCACATTGATCACAGCTATAAGATTTCTCTCCTGTGTGTATTCTCTGGTGTCGAGTCACAGTGGCAAATGTAGTAAAACTCTTCCCACATTGATCACAGCTATAAGATTTCTCTCCTGTGTGTGTTCTCTGGTGTGCAGTCAGATTTCCAGATCGACCAAAACTCTTCCCACATTGATCACAGCTATACGGTTTCTCTCCTGTGTGTGTTCTCTGGTGCACTGTCAGCTCTCCAGATCCACCAAAACTCTTCCCACATTGGTCACAGCTATAAGATTTCTCTCCTGTGTGTACTCTCTGGTGTGATACCAGATGGCCAGATTGACCAAAACACTTCCCACATTGATCACACCTATAAGGTTTCTCTCCTGTGTGAATTCTCTGGTGTTGAGTCAGAGTGCTAGATGCAGCAAAACTCTTCCCACATTGACCACAGCTATAATATTTATCTCCTGTGTGTGTTCTCTGGTGTAGAGTCAGAGTGCTAGATGCAGCAAAACTCTTCCCACATTGACCACAGCTATAAGGTTTCTCTCCTGTGTGTGTTCTCTGGTGTGCAGTCAGACTTCCAGATAGACCAAAACTCTTCCCACATTGAGTACAGCTATAAGGTTTCTCTCCTGTGTGGATTCTCTGATGAATTTTAATGCCTGATGAGGTGAATCTCTTCCCACAGTCAGAGCAGCAGTGAGTTCTCTTCCCTGTGGATCTCTGCAGGTGTTTCTTGAGGTGTTCTAATGTGGAGAGACTCTTCTCTGCCTCGTCAGCATCACGAGGGTGTTGAGGCTCCCCAGAGGATCCACAATAGTCCCATATCTCTCCTGTGTGAACAACAAAGTCAGACAGATGATTAAAGGCCCACAACAGCGGTAATCCACTGTAAAAGGTGATGCCAACAGCGTAGCCATGATGTTGGACAACAATTGACTTCTGTAATGAATGTTACAATTATTTGATATTTGCCTTAAAATGAGCAAGAATAGTCATATTTTGTCTTGTTTTCACATTAGTAGTAACATCAATGATTGTAGGCTAGAAATAAGTTATTCATGTTGTTGAAACTCTAAGCAGTGTGCCAGACAACTTTTGGTCTCCAATATAGGCCCCTTTCTGTATTTGCTAAAATTGCGGCACGAGGGCAATTTGATTGCAGAAACTCCTCCCTGCTAATGAGGAAACCACTAGTTATGGATGTACTATATCTGCCTGGAGCAAAAATGGTGAGCAAAGATTTTAGTTTTTCACAATGTATTCTGAATGTGAATGGGGGAAATTCAGGGGAGTAACCTCCATTTCCAGGTTGATGATGAGTTCATTTCACACTACCTTGGATTATAATTGTAAGGATATTTTTGAATGTCCTGTTTAATAAAATGTTTGCTAAAGCATTAAGAATTATGTGTAATTATTGAAGAACTGCGTTAATGACAGTATCCATTTGGGTGTTGTCAATAAAGTTATGATTTTTTAAATGTATTTTTAATTACATTTTGTTTTTCACCTTTATTTAAGCAGGTAGGCCAGTTGAGAACAAGTTCTCATTTACAACTGCGACCTGGCCAAGATAAAGCAAAGCAGTGTGACACAAACAACACAGAGTTACAAGTGGGATAAACAAACGTACAGTCAATAACACAACAGAAAAATCTATATACAGTGTGTGCAAATGGAGTAAGGAGGTAAGGAAATAAATAGGCCATAGTAGCAAAGTAATTACAATTTAGCAAATTAACACTGGAGTGATAGATGTGCAGATGATGATGTGCAAGTAGAGATACTGGGGTACAAAAGAGCAAAAAAAGTATATAAAAACATGGGGATGAGGTAGGCAGTTGGATGGGCTATTTACAGATGGGCAATTTACAGATGGGCTGTGTACAGCTGCAGCAATCGGTAAGCTGCTCAGATAGCTGATGCTTAAAGGTAATGAGGTAGATAGATATAAGTCTCCAACTTCAGAAATTTTTGCAATTCGTTCCAGTCATTGGCAGCAGAGAACTGGAAGGAAATGCGGCCAAAGTAGGTGTTGGCTTTGGGGATGACCAGTGAGATATACCTCCTGGAGTGCGTGCTATGGGTGGCTGTTGCTATGGTGACCAGTGAGCTGAGTTAAGGCGGAGCTTTACCTAGCAAAGACTTATAGATGACCTGGAGCCAGTGGATTTGGTGACGAATATGTAGCGAGGGCCAGCCGACGAGAGCATACAGGTCGCAGTGGTGGGTGGTATATGGGGCTTTGGTGACAAAACGGATGGCAATGTGATAGACTGCATCCAGTTTGCTGAGTAGAGTGTTGGAGGCTATTTTGAAAATGACATCGCCGAAGTCAAGGATCGGTAGGATAGTCAGCTTTACGAGGGTATGTTTGGCAGCGTGAGTGAAGGAGGCTTTGTTGTGAAATAGGAAGCCGATTATAGATTAAATTTTGGATTGGAAATGCTTAATATTAGCCTGGAAGGAGAGTTTACAGTCTAGCCAGACACCTAGGTATTTATAGTTGTCCACATATTCTAAGTCAGAACCGTCCAGAGTAGTTATGCTGGACGGGCGGGTGCGGGCAGCGATCGGTTGAAGAGCATACATTTAGTTCTACTAGCGTTTAAAGAGCAGTTGGAGGCCACGGGTGGAGTGTTGTATGGCATTGAAGCTTGTTTGGAGGAGAGTTAACTTCTTTGGGATAGGGGGCAGTTTTTTGACGTCTGGATGAAAAGCGTGCCCGTAGTAAACTGCCTGCTACTCAGGCCCAGAATGTAGGATATGCATATTATTAGTAGATTTGGATAGAAAACACTCTGAAGTTTCCAGAACTGTTTGAATGATGTCTGTGAGTATAACAGAACTCATATGGCAGGCAAAAACCTGAGAAAAATCCAACCAGGAAGTGTGGAAATCTGAGGTTTGTAGTTTTTCAAGTGATTGCCTATCCAGTATACAGTGTCTTTGGGGTCATTTTGCACTTCCTAAGGCTTCCACTAGATGTCAACAGTCTTTAGAACGTTGTTTCGTGCTTCTACTGTGAATGGGGAGAGAATAAGAGATCTTGGAATAAGATGACTGAAAAAATGACATGAGCTCAGTGGTGTGCGCACCCATGAGACTTAGCTCTGTACCCGTGAGAATTACAGTATCTTTGGGGTCATTTTGCACTTCCTAAGGCTTCCACTAGATGTCAACAGTCTTTAGAATGTTGTTTCAGGCTTCTACTGTGAATGGGGAGAGAATAAGAGCTGATTGAGTGAGGTGTCTGGCCGTTGGCCATTATTTTAGTTACGTGCGCAGCCATGAGCACGAGCTCAGTTCTCTTTCCTTTATGAAGACAGGACTTGTCCGGTTGGAATATTATGGAAGATTTATGATAAAAACATCCGAAAGATTGATTCTATACATCGTTTGACATGTTTCTACGAACTGTAATATAACTTTTTTGACTTTTCGTCTGAACTTACTGCGCGAGCACAGTGCATTTGGATTACTCGACCGAACGCGCAAACAAAAAGGAGGTTGGACATATATATGGACTTTATCGAAACAGATGAACATTTATTGTGGAACTGGGATTCCTGGGAGTGCATTCCGATGAAGAACATCAAAGGTAAGTGAATATTTATAATATTATTTCTGAGTTTTATTGACTCCACAAAAGGGCGGGTTTGGTTTCCTGACTGAGCGCCGTACTCAGATTATTGCAAAGTGTGTTTTCTTGTAAAGTTTTTTTGAAATCTGACACAGCGGTTGCATTAAGGAGAAGTGTATCTATAATTCTTTGAATAACAGTTTAAAATTTTATCAACGTCACGCCTATCATTGGATATTGGAGCAGGTGTTCCGCTAGCGGAACGTCTAGATGTAAGAGGTTAAAGTCAAATCATGATAGAGCACAACAGATGCCGAGTCCTCAACTGCCTGAGCTGCTGCCACCACAGACTGCAAACATAGTGGCATGGCTTGGGCTACTTCATCTAACCTCTTATGGCTAGGGGGCAGTATTTTCACGGCTGGATAAAAAACGTACCCGATTTAATCTGGTTACTAATCCTACCCAGTAACTAGAATATGCATATACTTATTATATATGGATAGAAAACACCCTAAAGTTTCTAAAATGGTTTGAATGGTGTCTGTGAGTATAACAGAACTCAAATGGCAGGTCAAAACCTGAGAGATTCCTTTACAGGAAGTGGCCTGTCTGACCATTTCTGGAACTTCTTTGCCATCTCTATCTTTTACAAAGGATCTCTGCTCTAACGTGACACTTCCTACGTCTTCCATGGGCGCTCAGAGCCCGGGAAAAAACAGAATGTCGTCATCCCAGCCCCAGGCTGAAACACTTTATCGCCTTTCTCAAGTGGCCGATCAAGGGACTGTGGGCTTAGGCGCGTGACCTGGCCGCCCCCGTCTTTGTGATTTTTTCCTCTGTTTGCCGAAAAGGAGATTCCCGGTCGGAATATTATCGCTTTTCTACGAGAAAAATGGCATAAAAATTGATTTTAAACAGCGGTTGACATGCTTCGAAGTACGGTAAAGGAATATTTAGAATTTCTTTGTCACGAAATGCGCCATGCGCACGACCGTTATTTACCATTTCGGATAGTTTCTGGAACGCACGGACAAAACGACGCTATTCGGATATAACGATGGATTATTTGGGACCAAACCAACATTTGTTATTGAAGTAGAAGTCCTGGGAGTGCATTCTGACGAAGAACAGGAAAGGTAAGACCATTTTTCTTATAGTAAATGTGATTATGGTGAATGCTAAACTTGCTGGGTGTCTAAATAGCTAGCCCTGTGATGCCGGGCTATGTACTTAGAATATTGCAAAATGTGCTTCATCCGAAAAGCTATTTTCAAATCGGACATATCGAGTGCATAGAGGAGTTCTGTATCTATAATTCTTAAAATAATCGTAATGCTTTTTGTGAACGTTTATCGTGAGTAATTTAGTAAATTGTTAGTAAATTCCCCGGAAGTTTGCGGGGGGTATGCTAGTTCTGAACGTCACATGCTAATGTAAAAAGCTGTTTTTTTATATAAATATGAACTTGATTGAACAAAACATGCATGCATTGTATAACATAATGTCCTAGGGTTGTCATCTGATGAAGATCATCAAAGCTTAGTGCTGCATTTAGCTGTCTTCTGGGTTTTTGTGACATTATATGCTAGCTTGAAAAATGGGTAGTCTGATTATTTCTGGCTGGGTAGTCTGCTGACATAATCTAATGTTTTGCTTTCGCTGTAAAGCCTTTTTGAAATCGGACAGTGTGGTTAGATTAACGAGAGTCTTGTCTTTAAAATGCTGTAAAATAGTCATATGTTTGAAAAAAGGAAGTTTTCGGATTTTAGAGGAGTTTGTATTTGGCGCCATCATTGGATATTGGAGCAGGTTAGCTAGCGGAACGTCTAGATGTAAGTTAAGTGTTTGAGGTTAAGGAGAAGTGTATCTATAATTCTTTGAATAACAGTTGTATATTTTGTCAACGTTTATGATGAGTATTTCTGTAAATTGATGTGCTCATTCACCGGAAGTTTTGGGAGGCAAAACATTTCTGAACATTACACGCCAATGTAAAATGGGGTTTTTGGATATAAATATGAACTTTATCGAGCAAAACACACATGTATTGTGTAACATAAAGTCCTATGAGTGCCATCTGATGAAGATCATCAAAGGTTAGTGATTCATTTTAGCTGTATTTCTGGTTTTTGTGACGCCTCTCCTTGCTTGGAAGATGGCTGTGTGGTTTTTCTTGTCTAGGTGCTGTCCTAACAATCTAATGCTATGCTTTCGCCGTAAAGCCTTTTTTGAAATCGGACAATGTGGTTCGATTAACGAGAAGTTTATCTTTAAAATGGTGTAAAATAGTTGTAAGTTTGAATTATGAGATTTTTTTTGTTTTGAACTTGGCACCCTGCTATTTCACTGGCTGTTGGTGAGTGGGACGGTAGTGTCCTACCTGCCCAAGAGAGTTTAATTAATTTAACTGTAACTACATAATTAATGAGTATATACTACATACTATTAGTTAATTGTAGTATACTGTAACTACATACTTAATGAGTATATACTACATACTATTAGTTCATTGTAGTAAACTGTAACTACATACTTAATGAGTATATACTACATACTATTAGTTAATTGTAGTATACTGTATACTACATACTTAATGAGTGTATACTACATACTATTAGTTAATTGTAGTATACTGTAACTACGTACTTAATGAGTATATACTACATACTATTAGTTAATTGTAGTAAACTGTATACTACATACTTAATGAGTATATACTACATACAGTATACTACAATTAACTAATAGTATGTAGTATATACTCATTAAGTATGTAGTTACAGTATACTACAATTAACTAATAGTAACTACATACTTAATGAGTATATACTATATACTATTAGTTAATTGTAGTAAACTGTATACTACATACTTAATGAGTATATACTACATACTATTAGTTAATTGTAGTAAACTGTAACTACATACTTAATGAGTATATACTACATACTATTAGTTAATTGTAGTATACTGTATACTACATACTTAATGAGTATATACTACATACTATTAGTTAATTGTAGTATACTGTAACTACATACTTAATGAGTATATACTACATACTATTAGTTAATTGTAGTATACTGTAACTACATACTTAATGAGTATATACTACATACTATTAGTTAATTGTAGTAAACTGTAACCGAACCGTTTCCTTTCAGTTGAGTGCTCTTCTCCTGTCTACCGGATGTTTATGCTGTTGCTATGCAACCTCTTGCTAGCTAGTTAGCATAACACATTACAAGTTAGACATTTTACGACTTCGGGTGTGTTTTTAAATTCAACTTGAATACCAGAGTACTTCATAAATTCAGAGCGTTGTCAGATTGTCCGTTTGTAAATTCAGACCGTTTCGCTCTCGGAGCCACTGGCCGCTCCGGCCGAGGAGTTGGGTTGATTTGACCGTTCTGACCTTAGCTTGCAAGCTACTTCCAGACACAAATGAAACTCTGACCATTTTACTCGCCCTAGCAGAGCTGGTTAGGCAGTTTTCATGTTATCCAGAGTGACTGTAACTGTGCTGCTGGAAAACATTTAAATTACGGTTTTTGTTGCCTACGTTTACTGACACCTGGACATATTCAACGGGTGTTGAGCGCTAGTAAATTCATTATTCTGCTCTCTGGTACTCAGACGAGAGTGCTCTGAAATCAGAGTAGATAGTCAGAGTGAATTTATGAAAGCATCCGAATGTCCATTGAGAAAGCACTACGACTATACCATTGAGCTAAGAATGACAGGAATAATCAAGTCAATAAACGTTGGGTAGTTAGTTAGATAGAATATAGTTCATATACTGGCAAGTTTGATGTATAAGAAGCCAACTAACGTCAGGGAGCTAGATAACATACCGATACATACTGCTGTAATAACATGCTAGCAAATAGTCAGCCAAAATAACGTGTAAGGTAAATTATTTGAATATACATTACTTTATTACATTGCTCAACATTTTCTTAACATTTGTCATAATTAGTTAAAACAATGAATTTGTATCGGCTCTCGTTGGACTTCAGCTGAATATTTTCCGCCATTTTCTACAAATCTGAAAACAATGTGAAGCCACGCCCATTTCCTGAAGAATTGCATTATGGGCCCTAACGTACTGCGTGTTTACGTCATATTATGGTAAATTTAGTACGACATCCGGGAACTTTAGCATACTAACCATATCATACTATGACCAATAAGCACACTATATACTCAATTAACATCACAAATAGTACGGTTAGTATGAGTATTCTAACACAGCTAATGACTTATCAACAACTCTAACAATTTGACCTCCACAGGAAATCTACACTGGCAGTTATAGAAAGACCCATTTACTATATAACCATTGATTCATGAAGAATATAACTTATAAATGCCTCAAATGTTTCAACTGTATTACCCCACCAGAAGCCAAAACATAAGCTCGTATAATGCCACTGTTTGTAAACAAGCACTATATAGCCTTGAAATCTGGTTAAAACAATAATTTTGACCTCATGGATGAATTCTAGAATATACTATATAGCCTAGAAACCTGGTTAAACTATCATTATGACATCATGGATGAATTCTAGAATATACTATATAGCCTAGAAACCTGGTTAAACTATCATTATGACATCATGGATGAATTCTAGAATATACTATATAGCCTAGAAACCTGGTTAAACTATCATTATGACATCCTGGATGAATTCTAGAATATACTATATAGCCTAGAAACCTGGTTAAACTATCATTATGACATCCTGGATGAATTCTAGAATATACTATATAGCCTAGAAACCTGGTTAAACTATCATTATGACATCATGGATGGCCAGTCCTTGTATTCATAGTGTAGTCAATTCAGTGGGTAGCCCTGAGCTGAACTCAAACCTGGGTCCAGCGACTGTCAAGCCAACACCTTATAACTGTTACGCCAAGATGTCTGAACTTCTTGACGAGGTCGCTAGGTGTTGGGTTACGGTTGCTACAATAGCTTTCTCTATGAATTTGAGAGTGGTTACACTTCTCCTTCCCCCATCCATCAACTGTTTACCAAACCAAGCCTCTGGGCAGCCATTTTGTTGCTGTTTAAATCCTAGGTTGCCCCTTTAAAAAGCCACAAAACAATCAACCAACCAATCTGCAGTCCAAACAATAACAAAGCTGTAATTCCACCACTGATTTGGTAATAAGATGATGGGTCTGGAGAAATGTAACTACTCTCAAATTCATAGACAGACCTACGGATGCAAGGACTGACCATCCATGATATCAACATAGTTGTAACCATGTTTTGAGTGTTTACAGTGTTTGTATATCATTTAAATTGTTTCTAAACATTGGAGTAAAAAAAAGATTATTTGGGGTTCTGATGGGGAACAACAGTTGAACTAAGCTCATGAGGCATGTGTTATATTCTTCAAGAATCAATGGCTATAATGGCTATAAATAATTTAAAAGTCCAAATATGGATGTAACAATTGCAGATTTCCCCTTTAACACCAACCATCAGTTCAACAACTGCAGAGTTTGTGCCTCTGTATTTAAGACAGTACTTACTAGTGTTAATCAGGGCCCGTTCATCGTTAGAACCATTGGATGCCTTAACATGCCTTTGGGAAACCGGGCCCAGATATCCAGATTCTTCCTCTTCTTCCTTCTTCGATGTGACAGTCATCTCCCCCTCCTCCTCTTTCACTCCAAAAACTGCATCCTCCTCTTCTTTTACTGTAACATCCTCCTCCTCTTTCACTCTGAACACGTCTTCCTCTTCTTTCACTGTAACGTCTTTCTCTTCTTCTTTCACGGTAACAGCCTCACCCTCTACTTGTTTTTGTATTGTAACATCTTTCTCTTCCTCCTCTTTCACGACAACGTTCAGCCACAGACCCTCTTTCTCCGTCCAGCAGACCTCTTCTTCTTTAACAGGAGGAGAGTAGCTTAGTGAACTCATGGTCGGGGATGTTCACTAGCTAGCATTAGCGACTAGCCTAGTTCTAAGCTAACTTAGCAAACCAGCTAGCTGATAAACAACGTAAATATATAATTAAACGGGCCAACAAGTACATACGACATAAGTGTGTTTAATACACAGCGACTAATATACACCAAAACAGTGTAAAGAGCGTGAATGTTGTAGCTATGTTTGCTAGAAAGCTACCGAGGTGTCTGACTAGCTGTTGTTGTTGAAGGAGCGTCCCGTCCACTAGATTAGACGTCACACTGGCAGCATCGCCTGAACCTAAAAGACGCACATCGCCATCTGCTGACTGGAGTGGGCAACGCAGTTGAGGAACCAAACGTTTATTTTTCATTTATTTCAGAAAAGTTTAATATTATATTAAGTCGTTCAATGAGAAGCATGTGTTGATTGATTCGTTTTTAATGAGTGAGAATTTAATACAAACTTTACACCCACTACATATTTGCATTGAACCATACTTCTGACATGGATCATTTTCACCCCAGAGGCATATCTTTTATCATAGACAAAATGTGGTTTATTCAATTGTTCCAATTTTTCATGACTTTGTCAATCAACTGGTTGTTAATACATCTAAATCATGCTTTAGTGTTTCTGTATCAATATGGACTTTTAACAAATTCAAATCCTTTGGAGTCATTTTGACCCCAGACAAAAGCACCTTTGATAAATAGGACGTTTATTTCAAATCAAAATCACATTTTATTGGTCACATACACGTGTTTAGCAGATATTATTGCGGGTGTAGCGAAATGCTTGTGTTTGTAGCTCCGACAGTGCAGTAATATCTAACAAGTAATATCTAACAATTTCACAACATATACCCAATACACACATATCTAAGTATTTGAATCTAAGTTTCTCTATAGACATGATCCATCCCACCAGATGGTGGAGGGGCACCTGTATCAGTGGTTTTGACCAGATAGACACCTGCAGACACACAGTATAGTGCCTCCCATGTACTCTCCTAAGATTGGACCTTTCTATACCACGTATCACATGACTGTGTACAAAACTGCCAATGGTAGAAAACTCTGCCAGCGGTTTACAATGCATTCGTGAAGTATTCAGACCCCTTCACTTTGGAGGAGAGAGCAGCTGTAACACAGTACCAGGTCTAGTTCATGGCATTGAGGAGTAGAGAGCAGCTGTAACAGTACCTGGTCTAGTTCATGGCATTGAGGAGGAGAGAGCAGCTGTAACACAGTACCTGGTATAGTTCATGGCATTGAGGAGAGAGCAGCTGTAACAGTACCTGGTCTAGTTCATGGCATTGAGGAGGAGAGAGCAGCTGTAACACAGTACCTGGTCTAGTTCATGACATTGAGGAGGAGAGAGCAGCTGTAACAGTACCTGGTCTAGTTCATGGCATTGAGGAGGAGAGAGCAGCTGTAACAGTACCTGGTCTAGTTCATGACATTGAGGAGAGAGCAGCTGTAACACAGTACCTGGTCTAGTTCATGACATTGAGGAGGAGAGCAGCTGTAACAGTACCTGGTCTAGTTCATGGCATTGAGGAGGAGAGAGCAGCTGTAACACAGTACCTGGTCTAGTTCATGGCATTGAGGAGGAGAGAGCAGCTGTAACACAGTACCTGGTCTAGTTCATGGCATTGAGGAGAGAGCAGCTGTAACACAGTACCTGGTCTAGTTCATGACATTGAGGAGGAGAGAGCAGCTGTAACACAGTACCTGGTCTAGTTCATGACATTGAGGAGTAGAGAGCAGCTGTAACACAGTACCTGGTCTAGTTCATGACATTGAGGAGGAGAGAGGAGCTGTAACACAGTACCTGGTCTAGTTCATGGCATTGAGGAGGAGAGAGCAGCTGTAACACAGTACCTGGTCTAGTTCATGGCATTGAGGAGAGAGCAGCTGTAACACAGTACCTGGTCTAGTTCATGGCATTGAGGAGGATAGAGCAGCTGTAACACAGTACCGGGTCTAGTTCATGACATTGAGGAGGAGAGAGCAGCTGTAACACAGTACCTGGTCTAGTTCATGACATTGAGGAGAGAGAGCAGCTGTAACACAGTACCTGGTCTAGTTCATGACATTGAGGAGGAGAGAGCAGCTGTAACACAGTACCTGGTCTAGTTCATGACATTGAGGAGGAGAGAGCAGCTGTAACAGTACCTGGTCTAGTTCATGACATTGAGGAGAGAGAGCAGCTGTAACACAGTACCTGGTCTAGTTCATGGCATTGAGGAGGAGAGAGCAGCTGTAACACAGTACCTGGTCTAGTTCATGACATTGAGGAGGAGAGAGCAGCTGTAACACAGTACCTGGTCTAGTTCATGGCATTGAGGAGGAGAGACCAGCTGTAACAGTACCTGGTCTAGTTCATGGCATTGAGGAGAGAGAGCAGCTGTAACACAGTACCTGGTCTAGTTCATGACATTGATGAGGAGAGAGCAGCTGTAACACAGTACCTGGTCTAGTTCATGACAATGAGGAGGAGAGAGCAGCTGTAACACAGTACCTGGTCTAGTTCATGACATTGAGGAGAGAGAGCAGCTGTAACAGTACCTGGTCTAGTTCATGGCATTGAGGAGGAGAGAGCAGCTGTAACACAGTACCTGGTCTAGTTCATGACATTGAGGAGGAGAGAGCAGCTGTAACAGTACCTGGTCTAGTTCATGACATTGAGGAGGAGAGAGCAGCTGTAACACAGTACCTGGTCTAGTTCATGGCATTGAGGAGGAGAGAGCAGCTGTAACACAGTACCTGGTCTAGTTCATGGCATTGAGGAGGAGAGAGCAGCTGTAACACAGTACCTGGTCTAGTTCATGGCATTGAGGAGAGAGCAGCTGTAACACAGTACCTGGTCTAGTTCATGACATTGAGGAGGAGAGAGCAGCTGTAACACAGTACCTGGTCTAGTTCATGACATTGAGGAGTAGAGAGCAGCTGTAACACAGTACCTGGTCTAGTTCATGACATTGAGGAGGAGAGAGCAGCTGTAACACAGTACCTGGTCTAGTTCATGGCATTGAGGAGGAGAGAGCAGCTGTAACACAGTACCTGGTCTAGTTCATGACATTGAGGAGTAGAGAGCAGCTGTAACACAGTACCTGGTCTAGTTCATGACATTGAGGAGGAGAGAGCAGCTGTAACACAGTACCTGGTCTAGTTCATGGCATTGAGGAGAGAGCAGCTGTAACACAGTACCTGGTCTAGTTCATGACATTGAGGAGGAGAGAGCAGCTGTAACACAGTACCTGGTCTAGTTCATGACATTGAGGAGAGAGAGCAGCTGTAACACAGTACCTGGTCTAGTTCATGACATTGAGGAGGAGAGAGCAGCTGTAACAGTACCTGGTCTAGTTCATGACATTGAGGAGGAGAGAGCAGCTGTAACACAGTACCTGGTCTAGTTCATGGCATTGAGGAGGAGAGAGCAGCTGTAACACAGTACCTGGTCTAGTTCATGACATTGAGGAGGAGAGAGCAGCTGTAACACAGTACCTGGTCTAGGTCATGACATTGAGGAGGAGAGAGCAGCTGTAACAGTACCTGGTCTAGTTCATGACATTGAGGAGGAGAGAGCAGCTGTAACAGTACCTGGTCTAGTTCATGACATTGGGAAAGGGACAAGGGGGATACTAAGGTGGACCAAGAGTCTGTTGATTGGTCAGTCATTGGGTTAATTTGTTTTACAATATGTTCAAATCAAATCAAGCTTTATTTATACAGCACATGTCAGACATGGATGCAACACAATGGCTTCACAGGAAAAAACTATGAAAATAATCAGAAATATTTAGTACACAAATATGAGGATAAAAAACAATAATAACAACTGAAAGACTAATGAGCATTGTAAGGAAATGCCATTGATTAAAATATCAACAATATGATGCAATATCCAACCCAAAATATAACTTGTTTTTTAGGAGGGGCTCTGAAAGACACTATGGGGGTGTCCACTGGAAGTTGACTAGTAACAACAACTGGGACCTAAAAGACACCCACCATGAGACCCACTAAATCTGCCCAAGAAGAGGAAAACAAAAGAAAAACCCACACCAAACTTAAAGACAGGAAGTAAACCAAAAAGGTGGAGCAACTAAAGGTGTTGACTCTCCACATGTATCAAGACAACTGGAGCACTGGGCCAGACACTCTTAAATAGAACCTGGACCAGCTCAGGTGAAACACCTTCCCACTAACGAGATGGACAAGCCAGCACAGGTGTAACACATACTGACTAACGAGGTGACACCAATCAGTGCACCCAAGACACATTTCAGTTGAATGTATTCAGTTGTACAATCAATCAATCAAATGTATTTATAAAGCCCTTCTTACATCAGCTGATATCTCAATGTGCTGTACAGAAACCCAGCCTAAAACCCCAAACAGCAAGCAATGCAGGCGTAGAAGCACGGTGGCTAGGAAAAACTCCCTAGAAAGGCCAAAACCAAGGAAGAAACCAGGCTATGAGGGGTGGCCAGTCCTCTTCTGGCTGTGCCGGATGGAGATTATAACTGAACATGGCCAAGATGTTCAAATGTTCATAGATGACCAGCAGGGTCAAATAATAATAATCACAGTGGTTGTCGAGGGTGCAACAGGTCAGCACCTCAGGAGTAAATGTCAGTTGGCTTTTCATAGCCGATCATTCAGAGTATCTCTACAACTTCCATTTCACGTAATCATCTACAAAGCTTCACCTTCTACAATATAAACATGGTGTCTACTGGCTACACGTATTTCTAAATAATGATATACAATTATACTTTTTTATCCTTTCTCTTTCTATAGAATCCTAAAACTCACGAGCTTCTAGAACTCTCGTCCCCTTGGAACGAGCCCAAACAAAACTCATCTCCAATACATTTATTGTATATATACAATACAGTGTGTTCTCTGGTGTAATGTCAGCTGGCTAGATTGACCAAAACTCTTCCCACATTGATCACAGCTATAAGATTACTCCCCTGTGTGTGTTCTCTGGTGCACTGTCAGATTGCCAGATTGACAAAAACTCTTCCCACATTGACCACAACTGTAAGGTTTCTCTCCTGTGTGTGTTCTCTGGTGTAATGTCAGCTGGCTAGATTGACCAAAACTCTTCCCACATTGACCACAGCTATAAGGTTTCTCTCCTGTGTGTATTCTCTGGTGTAAAGTCAGCTGGCTAGATGTAGTAAAACTCTTCCCACATTGATTACAGCTATAAGGTTTCTCTCCTGTGTGTATTCTCCGGTGTAAAGTCAGAGAGCCAGATGTAGTAAAACTATTCCCACACTGATCACAGCTGTAAGGTTTCTCTCCTGTGTGTATTCTCTGGTGTTGAGTCAGATGGCAAGATCGACCAAAACTCTTCCCACATTGATCACAGATATAAGATTTCTCTCCTGTGTGTGTTCTCTGGTGTAGATTCAGAGAGCCAGATGTAGTATAACTCATCCCACATTGATCACAGCTGTAAGGTTTCTCTCCTGTGTGTGTTCTCTGGTGCACTGTCAGCTGTCCAGAATGACCAAAACTCTTCCCACATTGACCACAGCTATAAGGTTTCTCTCCTGTGTGTATTCTCTGGTGCACTGTCAGCTCTCTAGATTGACCAAAACTCTTCCCACATTGATCACAGCTATAAGGTTTCTCTCCTGTGTGTATTCTCTGGTGTTGAGTCAGATGGCAAGATTGGCCAAAACTCTTCCCACATTGATCACAGCTATAAGGTTTCTCTCCTGTGTGTATTCTCTGGTGTTGAGTCAGATGGCAAGATTGACCAAAACTCTTCCCACATTGATCACAGCTATAAGGTTTCTCTCCTGTGTGTGTTCTCTGGTGTAGATTCAGAGAGCCAGATGAAGTAAAACTCTTCCCACATTGATCACAGCTGTAAGGTTTCTCTCCTGTGTGTGTTCTCTGATGAATTTTAATGCCTGATGAGGTGAATCTCTTCCCACAGTCAGAGCAGCAGTGAGTTCTCTTCCCTCTGGGTCTTTGCAGGTGTTTATTGAGGTGTTCTGATCTGGAGAGACTCTTCTCTGCCTCTTCAGCATCACGAGGTTGTTGAGGCTCCCCAGAGGATCCACGATAGTCACGTCTCTCTCCTGTGTGAACAACAAAGTCAGACAGATGATTAAAGGCCCACAACAGCGGAAATCCACTGTAAAAGGTGATGCCAACAGTGGAGCCATGATGTTGTACAACAATTGACGTCTGTAATGAATGTTAAAATGATTTGACAATTGTCTTAAAATGAGTAGGAATAGTCATATTTTGTCTTCTTTTCACATTAGTAGTGACATCGATGATTGTAGGCTAGAAATAAGTTATTCATGTTGTTGAAACTCTAAGCAGTGTGCCAGACGACTTTTGGTCTCCAATATAGGCCCCTTTCTGTGTTAATATAAGGGCGACACAATTTGGTTGCAGAAACTCCTCCCTGCTAATGAGGAAACCACTAGTTATGGATGTAGTATATCTGCTAATGAGGAAACCACTAGTTATGGATGTAGAATATCTGGTAATGAGGAAACCACTAGTTATGGATGTAGTATATCTGCTAATGAGGAAACCACTAGTTATGGATGTAGTATATCTGGTAATGAGGAAACCACTAGTTATGGATGTAGTATATCTGCTAATGAGGAAACCACTAGTTATGGATGTAGTATATCTGGTAATGAGGAAACCACTAGTTATGGATGTAGTATATCTGGTAATGAGGAAACCACTAGTTATGGATGTAGTATATCTGGTAATGAGGAAACCACTAGTTATGGATGTAGTATATCTGGTAATGAGGAAACCACTAGTTATGGATGTAGTATATCTGCCTGGAGCAAAAATGGTGAGAAAAGATTTTAGTTTTTCACGATTTATTCTGAATGGGGGAAAACTCAGGGGAGTAACCTCCATTACCAGGTTGCTTATGAGTTCATTTCACACTACTTTGGATTATAATTGTAAGGCTCGTTTTAATGTTCTATTTAATATAATGTTTGTGTTGTCATCGCAAATCAACCACTTTGTACTTAAAAAACACTTCAACCAGTAAAATGCTCTTTGGCTTTTCCATCAGCCTGACAATGAGGGTTTGTACACTGTTTGCCAAATTTGCCCATAACTTCACCTAACAACAAACATACCTATGTAATGAACGAAGCACTTTGGTTGTTGTTGCATGACATACATAGTGTCCTCTAGGACCCATAACAATAACATAGACCTACTGTAGGACCCATAACAACAACATAGACCTACTGTAGGACCCATAACTTCACCTAACAATAACATAGACCTACTGTAGGACCCATAACTTCACCTAACAACAACATAGACCTACTGTAGGACCCATAACTTCACCTAACAACAACATAGACCTACTGTAGGACCCATAACTTCACCTAACAATAACATAGACCTACTGTAGGACCCATAACTTCACCTAACAATAACAGACCTACTGTAGGACCCATAACTTCACCTAATAACAACATAGACCTACTGTAGGACCCATAACGTCACCTAACAACAACATAGACCTACTGTAGGACCCATAACGTCACCTAACAATAACATAGACCTACTGTAGGACCCATAACTTCACCTAATAATAACATAGACCTACTGTAGGACCCATAACTTCACCTAACAATAACATAGACCTACTGTAAGACCCATAACTTCACCTAACAACAACATAGACCTACTGTAGGACCCATAACAACAAATATAGGAAAATATCTCTGTGTGTTGTACAATAGCCTATCCATCAAGGAACAGTTCTCTACACATGATGAGCTAAGTATCTCTGTTTCCAAACGGACTAACGAGACCCTACAGTAAATCAAGTAGACAATAACACATTATAAACATCAATTTGTTAGGGATGTTGGATCCAACATGGAGCACGGCATAACTGTCTTTACCAGAGTAATGAATGAAGAAGCACTTTGGTTGTTGTTGCATGTCGTGATGTTTGTCATGTGACTGTCATTCAGAAAATGATTTCCTGGATCAGCTGATGATAGTTGAACATGTGACTGTAACTAAACAGCTACAGTATTATGTGCAATTATTGAAGAACCGCGTTAATGACAGTAACCATTTGGGTGTTGTCAATAAAGTTAAGGTGACTCTCGGTTAGAACCATTGGATTTAGCAAACTCTGAAATGATTTAGGATTTCTGTGCCCATGAAAACTGTTTTTCCAGCGTAACATAAGGAGACACTAAGTGTTACGTAGTTAGAGAGCATTTCAGAGATCTGAATACAAAAAACTGTCCTAACAGGACAATAACCTAAACCACAAGGCCAAATCTACACTGGAGGAGCTTACCAAGATGACATTGAATGTTCCTGAGTGGCCTAGTTACAGTTTGGACTTAAATCATCTTGAAAGTCTATAGCAAGACTTGAAAATGGCTTTCTAGCAATGATCAACAACCAACTTGACAGAACAGGAAGGATTTTAAAAAGAATAATGAATATTCACATGAAGATCAGTCTCCTATTGGATGACATCACGACTTCCCATCAAGCCAACTCCTTGAAGGCCTTACTATGACATCATTCACTCCTTCTAGTTTGCAGTTGTTAAAAAAACACTATTTTGCTCAAAACATTTATTTGTTTCCCTTTAGTGTGTTTATAATTTACTGCATTTATATCACTTTTCAACAGGAAAAGTTTAAAAATCCCTGGAGGACGTCATGAACAATTCATACAGTACAAAAACATATTTGAGTGTAGAATGCCCTTTTAAAAATCACACATTAGTTCAACAACTGCAGAGTTTGTGTCCCTGTTTTATTAGATAGTACTCACTGTATTTACTGGTGTTAATCAGATCAATGTCCCTGTTTTATTAGATAGTACTCACTGTATTCACGGGTGTTAATCAGATCAATGTCCCTGTTTTATAAGATAGTACTCACTGTATTTACTGGTGTTAATCAGATCAATGTCCCTGTTTTATTAGATAGTACTCACTGTATTTACTGGTGTTAATCAGATCAATGTCCCTGTTTTATTAGATAGTACTCACTGTATTTACTGGTGTTAATCAGATCAATGTCCCTGTTTTATTAGATAGTACTCACTGTATTTACTGGTGTTAATCAGATCAATGTCCCTGTTTTATTAGATAGTACTCACTGTATTTACTGGTGTTAATCAGATCAATGTCCCTGTTTTATTAGATAGTACTCACTGTATTTACTGGTGTTAATCAGATCAATGTCCCTGTTTTATTAGATAGTACTCACTGTATTTACTGGTGTTAATCAGATCAATGTCCCTGTTTTATTAGATAGTACTCACTGTATTTACTGGTGTTAATCAGATCAATGTCCCTGTTTTATAAGATAGTACTCACTGTATTTACTGGTGTTAATCAGATCAATGTCCCTGTTTTATTAGATAGTACTCACTGTATTTACTGGTGTTAATCAGATCAATGTCCCTGTTTTATTAGATAGTACTCACTGTATTTACTGGTGTTAATCAGATCAATGTCCCTGTTTTATTAGATAGTACTCACTGTATTTACTGGTGTTAATCAGATCAATGTCCCTGTTTTATTAGATAGTACTCACTGTATTTACTGGTGTTAATCAGATCAATGTCCCTGTTTTATTAGATAGTACTCACTGTATTTACTGGTGTTAATCAGATCAATGTCCCTGTTTTATTAGATAGTACTCACTGTATTTACTGGTGTTAATCAGATCAATGTCCCTGTTTTATTAGATAGTACTCACTGTATTTACTGGTGTTAATCAGATCAATGTCCCTGTTTTATTAGATAGTACTCACTGTATTTACTGGTGTTAATCAGTTCTCCAGTCTTCTCTTCTTCGTCCTCCTCTAATGTGACAGTAATCTCCCCCTCTTCATCCTTCATTCCAAAAACGTCTTCATTTTCTTTCACTTCCTCCTCTTCTTTCACAGTAACATCCTCCTCCTCTTTCACTCTGAACGCGTCTTCCTCTTCTTTCACTGAAACGTCTTTCTCTTCTTCTTTCACGGTAACAGCCTCACCCTCTACTTCTTGTTTTACTGTGACATCCTCCTCCTCCTTCTCCTCTTTCACGACAACGTTCAGCCCCAGAGCTTCTTTCTCCGTCCAACAGACCTCTTCTTTAGCAGGAGGAGAGTAGCTTAGTGAGCGCATGGTCGGGGATGTTAGCTAGCTAGGCTAGTGCTAACTTAACCAGCCAGATAGTTGCAACGTAAATATTAAATTAAATGGGTTAGCTAGTTGTTTACACATAAGTATGTTTAAATCACAGTTGCAATTAAACCTGGAAAGTGTCTAAAGAACTTGAATGTTCAGACTTTGTTGGCTAGCGAGCTACCGAGGTGGCTGCAGTTGTTGAAGAGTTCCGTCCACTAGATTACACGTCACACTAGAAACATCGCCTGAAAGACACATATCGCCATCTGCTGTCTGGAGGGAGGAAACGCAGTTGAGGAGGGAAAACTATTTTTATTCTTCATTGAATTATAATATTATAAAGCAGTTTAGGGAAACGTTTTTTTCTCTCCATTAAATATCAACACGTACAAAGAGCAACAAGTGTTGTTTGATTAGTTCAGATTTTTTTATGAGAATTTAAAACAAACTCTACATCTACTCCACTGTCACGGGCTGGCTCGAAAAAACAACAGGAGAGGTCAGACGCAAGAGAGACGAGAGTCAGGCGCAGGAGACAGAGAGTTCTTGACCACACTTCTTTATTTAAGAAAACTGGATGTGGTCGCCAAAAATATAGGGACGCAGCCCTTAAATTATTCTGCGGTGGTGTACACAATAAAACAAACCACAGGCAGAGGAAAAAACCAGTGCACGTTCCTATTGCACGAAAACCGGACAAGAAACACAATCACGCACAAACACAGACATCCTACTAAATAACCCCCCCCTACTAATGACTAACCCAAAACAGGTGCGTGCCTACCTAGACCTAACCAACAGAAAGTGAAACAAAAAGGGATCGATGGCAGCTAGTAGGCCGGCGACGACGACCGCCGAGCTCCGCCCGGCCGAGGAGGGGCGCCACCATCCGTCACTGTCGTGACATCCACATCTGTATTTCTGATTCAGTCAAATAACTAGATATCAAAATAAGCACCTAGTTATTTATACCCTTGATAAAGATGAGCAAAAATTACTGTATAAAATGAATAAATAAACTTTACCCACTACCAGGATATTTTAGCCCAAAACCTGGTTACCTCTCTGCTAGGAGGCTGAAACTTGGCCATAAGAGGATCTTCCAGCAAGACACATCAACATCCACGAAGAAATTGGGCACAAACTCAACAATTTTCTATGGCCATCTCAGTCTTCGGACTTGAACTCCATTGAAAACCTGTGGTTTGAATTGAACAGGGCAGTCCACAAGCGCAGACAAAGTCAATCAAGGTTCTGGAGAGATTCTGTTTGGAGGAAGGGTCTAAGATCCCACCCAATGTGTTCTATAATCTCATAAAACATTTCAGTGTCGTTATCCTCCCAAAGGGAGAGTGCCGGAGAATTGAAAACATGGGTGGCAATAATTCAGACGCCTACCTTTTGAGATTTACATGTTAAACTAAATCTCTTTCTCTGAGCAATTGTATTACTATAAAATAATATAATCTCCCTTTTTTTTGTTGGTGTAACAATACATCATGTAGATGTATATAATGAACAGACTAGGTCTATACTGCTCCTACATGGTGTAACAATACATCATGTAGATGTATATAATGAACAGACTAGGTCTATTCTGCTCCTACATGGAGTAACAATACATAATGTAGATGTATATAATGAACAGACTAGGTCTATACTGCTCCTACATGGTGTAACAATACATCATGTAGATGTATATAATGAACAGACTAGGTCTATACTGCTCCTACATGGTGTAACAATACATCATGTAGATGTATATAATGAACAGACTAGGTCTATACTGCTCCTACATGGTGTAACAATACATCATGTAGATGTATATAATGAACAGACTAGGTCTATACTGCTGCTACATGGTGTAACAATACATCATGTAGATGTATATAATGAACAGACTAGGTCTATACTGCTCCTACATGGTGTAACAAAAGTTTGGGGTCACTTAGAAATGTCCTTGTTTTTGAAAGCAAATCACATTTTTTGTCCATTAAATTAACATCAAATTGATCAGAAACAGTGTCGACATTGTTAATGTTGTAAATGACTATTGTAGCTGGAAACGGCTGATCTTTAATGGAATATCTACATAGGCTTACAGAGGCCCATTATCAGCAACCATCACTCCTGTGTTCCTATGGCACGTTGTGTTAGCTAATCCAAGTTTATCATTTTAAAAGGCTAATTGATCATTAGAAAACCCTTTTGGAATTATGTTAGCACAGCTGAAAACTGTTGTGCTGATTTAACAAAGCTTTTGTAAACAGTGTTGTTGCATAACAATCAGGCAGTAGAACAACAATAATCATCACCCTCTTGACCAATCTTCCCTCCCCTTAACATTGGTTTGATTCAGACCCTGTCAGTGTACCAGGTGGACATTGGGTTGATTCAGACCCTGTCAGTGTACCAGGTGGACATTGGGTTGATTCAGACCCTGCCAGTGTACCAGGTGGACATTGGGTTGATTCAGACCCTGTCAGTGTACCAGGTGGACATTGGGTTGATTCAGACCCTGCCAGTGTACCAGGTGGACATTGGTTTGATTCAGACCCTGTCAGTGTACCAGGTGGACATTGGGTTGATTCAGACCCTGCCAGTGTACCAGGTGGACATTGGGTTGATTCAGACCCTGCCAGTGTACCAGGTGGACATTGGGTTGATTCAGACCCTGCCAGTGTACCAGGTGGACATTGGGTTGATTCAGACCCTGTCAGTGTACCAGGTGGACATTGGGTTGATTCAGACCATGTCAGTGTTCCAGGTGGACATTGGGTTTAATTCAGACCCTGTCAGTGTACCAGGTGGACATTGGGTTTGATTCAGACCCTGTCAGTGTACCAGGTGGACATTGGGTTGATTCAGACCCTGTCAGTGTACCAGGTGGACATTGGGTTGATTCAGACCCTGTCAGTGTACCAGGTGGACATTGGGTATATTCAGACCGTGTCAGTGTACCAGGTGGACATTGGGTTGATTCAGACCCTGTCAGTGTACCAGGTGGACATTGGGTTGATTCAGACCCTGTCAGTGTACCAGGTGGACATTGGGTTTAATTCAGACCCTGTCAGTGTACCAGGTGGACATTGGGTTTGATTCAGAGCCTGCCAGTGTACCAGGTGGACATTGGGTTTGATTCAGACCCTGCCAGTGTACCAGGTGGACATTGGGTTGATTCAGACCCTGCCAGTGTACCAGGTGGACATTGGGTTTGATTCAGACCCTGCTAGTGTACCAGGTGGACATTGGGTTTGATTCAGACCCTGCCAGCATGGCCAGAAATGTTTTCCAAGGTCAGTAACTTATAACCACAGAACCACCCCAGACATTTCATGCATGACTAAAAACACCAAAGTATTAGATTTACTGCCATGGTCTAGTATGTCATCGCCTCAGACACCATTCACAATACTGGCTGAGGTACTAGTAAAACATGACATATTATTTCCTAACCATTCACAATGCTGGCTGAGGTACTAGTAAAACATGACATATTATTTCCTAACCATTCACAATGCTGGCTGAGGTACGAGTAAAACATGACATATTATTTCCTAACCATTCACAATGCTGGCTGAGGTACGAGTAAAACATGACATATTATTTCCTAACCATTCACAATGCTGGCTGAGGTACGAGTAAAACATGACATATTATTTCCTAACCATTCACAATGCTGGCTGAGGTACGAGTAAAACATGACATATTATTTCCTAACCATTCACAATGCTGGCTGAGGTACTAGTAAAACATGACATATTATTTCCTAACCATTCACAATGCTGGCTGAGGTACGAGTAAAACATGACATATTATTTCCTAACCATTCACAATGCTGGCTGAGGTACTAGTAAAACATGACATATTATTTCCTAACCATTCACAATGCTGGCTGAGGTACGAGTAAAACATGACATATTATTTCCTAACCATTCACAATGCTGGCTGAGGTACTAGTAAAACATGACATATTATTTCCTAACCATTCACAATGCTGGCTGAGGTACGAGTAAAACATGACATATTATTTCCTAACCATTCACAATGCTGGCTGAGGTACTAGTAAAACATGACATATTATTTCCTAACCATTCACAATGCTGGCTGAGGTACTAGTAAAACATGACATATTATTTCCTAACCATTCACAATGCTGGCTGAGGTACTAGTAAAACATGACATATTATTTCCTAACCATTCACAATGCTGGCTGAGGTACGAGTAAAACATGACATATTATTTCCTAACCATTCACAATGCTGGCTGAGGTACGAGTAAAACATGACATATTATTTCCTAACCATTCACAATGCTGGCTGAGGTACTAGTAAAACATGACATATTATTTCCTAACCATTCACAATGCTGGCTGAGGTACTAGTAAAACATGACATATTATTTCCTAACCATTCACAATGCTGGCTGAGGTACGAGTAAAACATGACATATTATTTCCTAACCATTCACAATGCTGGCTGAGGTACTAGTAAAACATGACATATTATTTCAAAATTGTAAAAAATTCCCCAATCTTTTAAAAAAGATCTGAAATGGCAAGGCTTTAGTTCAAGACTTATTTCCCTCATTAAAATGCAAATCAATTTATAACATTTTTGACATGCGTTTTTCTGGATTTTTTTGTTATTATTCTGTCTCTCACTGTTCAAATAAACCTACCGTTAAAATTATAGACTGATCATTTCTTTGTCAGTGGGCAAACATACAAAATCAGCAGGGGATCAAATACTTTTTTCCCTCACTGTATATGCTCTCTAACATAGACAGTTGTTCCTGCTGTAAATGTTATGCCTTTGTACAGATCTAGGATCAGTTCTCCTCCACAATGCATATTCAGTACCGGTCAATTGTTTGGACACACCTACAAATTCTTTTTTTTCTTTATTTTAACTATTGTCTACATTGTAGAATAATAGTGAAGACAACACAACTATGAAATAACTCATATGGAATCATGTAGTAACCAAAAAAGTGTTAAACAAATCCAAATATATTTTATATTTGAAATCCTTCAAAGTAGCCACCTTGATGACAGCTTTTCACACTCTTTGCAGTCCCTCAACCAGCTTCACCTGGAATGCTTTTCCAACAGTCTTGAAGGAGTTCCCACATATGCTGAGCACTTGTTGGCTGCATTTCTTTCACTCTGCGGTCCGATTCATCTCAAACCATCTCATAGGCATAGTTGTGTTGTCTTCACAGTTAACTCTAATGAACTTATCTTCTGCAGCAGAGGTAACTCTGGGTCTTCCTTTCCTGTGGCAATCCTCATGAGAGCCAGCTTCATCATAGTGATGGATGGTTTTTGCGACTGCGCTTGAAGAATCTTTCAAAGTTCCTGAAAGTTTCCGCATTGACTGACCTTCATGTGTTAAAGTAATGATGGACTGTCATTTCTTTATGTGCATCAGCAGTTTTTCTCTTGAAAAAAATAAAGAGGTGGGGACAAGTACATTCTACACAAATTACCTTCATTATATCAAAGAACAAATGTGTGTGTCTGAGGGGAAATTAACTTTCATACAGCCAAAAGGGGTGAGAAGTTATACAAATATCAGTGGACAATTTGCACTGCTGCTGAAAAACATCCCCACAGCATGATGCTGCCACCACCATGCTTCATGGTGCCAATTTTCCTCCAGACGTGACACTTGGCATTCAAGCCAAAGAGTTCAATCTTGGTTTCATCAGACCAGAGAATCTTGTTTCTCATGGTCTGAGAGTCCTTTAGGTGCCTTTTGGCAAACTCCAAGTGGGCTGTCATGTGCCTTTTACTGAGGAGTGGCTTCCATCTGGCCTCTCTACCATAAAGGCCTGATTGGTGGAGTGCTGCAGAGATGATGGTCCTTCTGGAAGGTTCTCCCATCTCCACAGAGGAACTCTGGAGCTCTGTCAGAGTGACCATCGGGTTCTTGGTCACCTCCCTGACCAAGGCCCTTCTCCCCCGATTGCTCAGTTTGGCCGGGCGTCCAGCTTTTGGAAGAGTCTTGGTGGTTCCAAACTTTTTCCATTTCAGAATGATGGAGGCCACTGTGTTCTTGGGGACCTCCAATGCTGCAGACATTTTTGGAACCTTTCCCCAGATCTGTGCCTCAAAACAATCCTGTCTCAGCTCTCTACGGACAATTCCTTTGACCTCATGGCTTGGTTTTTGCTCTGATATGCACTGTGAACTGTGGGACCTTATATAGAGAGGTGTGTTCCTTTCTAAATCATGTCCAATCAATTGAATTTACCACAGGTGGACTCCAATCAAGTTGTAGAAACATCTCTGCCACGTCCTGACCAGTAACGGGTTCTTTGTTATTGTAGTTTGGTCAGGACGTGGCAGGGGGGGTGTTTTGTTTAGAGTGTTCCGGGGTTTTTGGGTTATGTTCTAGGTTAGTGTATTTCTATGTTAGATCTAGGTTGTTTAGTTCTATGTTTAGTTTATTGGGATTGGGCCTTCAATTGGAGGCAGCTGTTCCTCGTTGCCTCTGATTGAAGGTCCTCTGGGGTGTGTTTGTAATGGGAATTGTGGGTAGTTGTCTCCTGTTTAGTGTCTGTTCACCTGACAGGACTGTTTAGTGTCGTTCGTTTTGTATACGTGTTTTGTTTGTTTTTTCCTTCTTTTTACTATTAAAGAAGATGAGTTTACACGTTCCCGCTGCATTTTGGTCAAATCATTACAACACCCTTGACAATCTCAGGGATGATTAATGGAATCAGGATGCATCGGAGCTCAATTTCGAGTCTCATAGCAAAGGGTCTGAATACTTAAGTACATTTGTAAAAAATTCTAAAAAACCTGTTTTGGGATTGTCATTGTGGGGTATTGTGTGTATATTGCTGGCAGAGTTTTCTATCATTTTTAATCTTTATTTAACTAGGCAAGTCAGTTTTTTAAATACATGAAATGAAATGTATGCATTCACTAATGGATAAGAGCGTCTGCTAAATGACTAAAATGTAAATGTACTAAATATTTCTGTTTATTTTCATTGTTTTTTTCCCTGTGAAGCCATTGCGTTGCATCCATGTCTGAAATGTGCTGTATAAATAAAGCTTGATTTGATTTGAACATATTGTAAAACAAATGAACCCGATGACTGACCAATCAAGACTCTTCCCAAACCAATGAACAAATATGTGTAAAAGCAACACATTTCTTGGTCCGTCTTAATATGAAAAACTATCACTTTTCCAGCCTGCTGAAGGCGTGGTGGAGTGGTAAACACCACCCCCGGCTCTACCAGGGGCTTGAGGTGGTCTCCCACAGCTCTGCTTATGTCATGTTCTGTGGCCTTGCTGTTCCATTTCTGACTGCCCCTGCAACACAGAAACACATTTAGTCATATTATATAAAACACTCAAAGTAATGGATATGGAGCATCTACAGCCTCAGTTACACCTGGCACCTAAATGTGACATCTGTCATCCGATCACTCTAAACTGCATTAGGTTCAGATCTACCAGGATGGGCCTTTGACATCGTCTGGATGCAGCCAGGCCACTGAATATGCATCAGCAATGTAAAGAGATGGGGTGAATGAGTGGGGAAAAGTACATTTGACACAAATGACCTTCATAATATCAAAGAACAAATGTGTGTGTCTGAGGGGAAATTAACTTTCATACAGCCAACGGGGATGAGAAATTACACCAATATCAGTGGACAATTTGCACTAATGTAAATAAATATAGATGATGGAACATATTCCCTTTTGCTGACGTGATGAACCGCTAAGGGGACATAAATATTTACCATCTAAACCATGTGTGACCTCTCACCTCTCTGGCTGTAGAAGTGTTCTTCCTAACCAGTCCCTCAACAGCACTCTGACTGAGCTCCACCCTCACTGGGTCTTCAGAGGAGAGGAAGGCTGAGGAGGGATGGAAGGATGAATGGATCAGTCAGTCAATAAAGTGTAGAGCTGCTGTCTGACAAAATCACTATTTTAGTAGTTCATTAAAGTAAATAAGGCTTTATGACTGCTGAATACCAACTATCAATCACTTAGATCATGTATTTTCAGGTAGAGATACATCCTTGGGACGTCCATAGCCCATTGAAGTTGACTTTTAAAATGGTTAAGGTAGGGGTTAAGGTTAGGGTTTAGGGTAGGGATGTCCCAAGGATCCCAGAAAGCATTGACCATCGTGCATTCTTCTGTCTCTTTTACATAGCAGGTGTAAAATAAACACAGACAAGACAAGTAGGCACGCAGTGCATTATGGTCATTGTAGTTTAAAAATAGCATCTAATTATGTAGGGTGACCATACGTCCTCTTTTTCCCGGACATGTCCTCTTTTTGGACCTAAAAAAATGCGTCCGGCCGGGATTTCTAAATCGCCCAAAATGTCCGGGATTCGGCTTTTGCTTCCTACAGTCGCCATTCATTGTGTGCGTTTTGGGGGTTTTGCATTGCTTTGACCTTTTTCAAGCGCTCGTACTAAGACCGAAACAATTGTTAACGCTGTGATAGCACCACATTCTGTCGACATAGCTCAGAAAGCACTAGAAGACATACCTTACTGTGGTGTTTCTACTGATGGGAGCAATCACGGTGCTGTGAAAATATTCCCTCTGCTTATTCAGTATTTTGATTGGAAGAATGGTGGCGTGCAAAGTAAATTAGTCGAAGTTAAAAACACTCCAAATGAGACAGCTGATACGATCGCGCAATACATCAAAGAAACACTGGAAAATAATGGGATTTTTTCCAAATATATTGCATTTACAGTAGGGTGACCATACGTCCTCTTTTTCCCGGACATGTCCTCTTTTTGGAAAACTAAAATTTGGTCACCCTAAATTATGCCAATCTGTATGTGGGGTTGTTAGAGAAGAATGTGATTGTCAGCCCTAACAATCCATTCTAGCACCTCACCAGGCTCTGAAAAAGGCATCATTGATGACGTGTTCCATCTATTCCAGGGGACAGCAGAGGAACTTCATCGATTCCACTCATTCATCAATACAAGCAGTAAACATCTGAAATTCACCCTCACCTTTGATAAGCATGAAACAAGTTACCCGACGGTTGGACAATACTTTTCTCGTTAATCATCTTAAATACTTAAACTGGAAATCAACCAATCCTCTAATGTTAACGCAGTGGAAAGGTCAAATGCTTTATTATCTACACATGTAAAGTGAGTGAGACGGAGAGAAATAAAATGGTTAGGTTATGGTAAAGTTTATAAAAGATCAAATAAAATATTTTTCCCAAAAATTGTTTTAAGTCCCAATGCAAAGTTACACCTCACTGTTCTATTTTTGGAGTTATTACATAAAACCAATCAGAATTCAGAAGAATGATAAAGGCAGGTGTGATGTAATATGGAAGACCGGTCTATTCCCTGTGATGTAAACAACAACAGAAAGAACTTCAAATTAAACCAATCGTTTAAACCAACGTTTTGGAAATACATAACGCTATCTAACCAAATATCAAAGAATGTTAGCTATATGCAGTTATCTTAGCCAGCCAGCTAACATTAGCTATTTAGCCAACTAGTTATGGTCAGCGAGCTGGAGCCCAACTACAAGAGACCAGTTAGAACCCGATTAACAAAACCCAACTAAAACATAACTGCAGATCAAAAGAGCAGAGACATACAGAATGATGGCTGGGAAAATCCTCAACATCCAAAATAGATAGATTCCAGAAGTCAGTCAGCTAGTGCGCTAGCAGTAAGCCAAGGTGGAAAAAGTGACAAAACTCCCGTAGTCGACTTCACAGAGAACATGCTGAAAAGTAGTGATGGGGAAACAAAGCTTCCTGAAGCATTGACGCTTTTCAGCCTGTTGTGTCAACAAAAAAAACAAAAAAACGAGCAAGCAGGTTGATATCCCACGGCAAGAGGCACCAGAGCTACTGTGCTAACGGGTTCCCTCTAGATAACACAACCACACAGTTCATGAAAAGCATGAGGTGTGACTAACGTTTGCAAGCTTGAGCTAGATATCAACCTAGTGTGACCTTCCTGGTCCCTCAAGTCAGGGAGTCAACACAGGAAGGAGCAATGGATGGACAGTTCATTTATTTCCAAAGCTGCAATGATGGGACACACACAGTATGGATGAATGATCAGTAGTGACGGGATATAAATAGCACTCCCACAGCAATTCTCCATAAATCTGCCCTATAATATACTAACAAAAAACAATCAAGATGTCTGTCAAAGTTATTATGATCATATAGTGGATTTAACAGTTCCTAATAATTCCTAATTTACTATAATAAAATAAATACATAGTTTCCATGTGTAATCTCATATTCACAACATCAGAATAAACTGTCATCCATTTTAGTATCAAAATATATCAAATTAACCTGAAATATTACTCAACGTCCCCCTCTGGTGGTGAAGAAGTATAATCCACCTAAACTAACAGAACCGGGCTGATAAACTGGCTGGTGTTCATGAGTTTATAAAACACATACTTTATACATGTCATAAATTACCTGCATTGATGAGACACACAGTGTGGATGAATGATCAGTAGTCGACAGGATATAAATAGCACTCCTAAAGAAGATGCAGTGTGGATGAATGATCAGAATATAAATAGCACTCCTATAGAAGATGCAGTGTGGATGAATGATCAGGATATAAATAGCACTCCTAAAGAAGATGCAGTGTGGATGAATGATCAGTAGTCGACAGGATATAAATAGCACTCCTAAAGAAGATGCAGTGAGGATGAATGATCAGGATATAAATAGCACTCCTAAAGAAGATGCAGTGTGGATGAATGATCAGGATATAAATAGCACTCCTAAAGAAGATGCAGTGTGGATGAATGATCAGTAGTCGACAGGATATAAATAGCACTCCTAAAGAAGATGCAGTGTGGATGAATGATCAGGATATAAATAGCACTCCTAAAGAAGATGCAGTGTGGATGAATGATCAGGATATAAATAGCACTCCTATAGAAGATGCAGTGTGGATGAATGATCAGGATATAAATAGCACTCCTAAAGAAGATGCAGTGTGGATGAATGATCAGGATATAAATAGCACTCCTAAAGAAGATGCAGTGAGGATGAATGATCAGGATATAAATAGCACTCCTAAAGAAGATGCAGTGTGGATGAATGATCAGGATATAAATAGCACTCCTAAAGAAGATGTAGTGTGGATGAATGATCAGGATATAAATAGCACTCCTAAAGAAGATGCAGTGTGGATGAATGATCAGTAGTCGACAGGATATAAATAGCACTCCTAAAGAAGATGCAGTGTGGATGAATGATCAGGATATAAATAGCACTCCTAAAGAAGATGCATTTTCCAGTTTGCTACCAACTTGATAGAGGGAACTTTAGCATAAAACCCACATGGAAAACTGAGATTCGGCAAATAACATATAAAGAGAGGCCAAACCAACAACAGAAGTTACTAAAACATAAATTGCTAATTTATGATTTAAAAAGTGGATGGTTTATGATCTAATGTCAACTTCATACATTTCTATCCCAGGACCACTCAATTTTCAAATTCTCCATAAATCTGCTTTGGATTACCCAGAATCCCATACCTTTATCACTGACTGTAATGTAAAGACACAAGCAGCAGTCTAAGGTCCTGCATCTCAGTGCTAGAGGCATCACTACAGACCCTGGTTCAAAACTAGGCTGTATCATAACAGGCCGTGACAGGGAGTCCCATAGGGCAACGCACAGTGGCCCAGCATCGTCTGGGTTAGGGTTTGGCAGGGGTTTGGCAGGGGTAGGTCGGTCATTGTAAATAAGAATTTGTTCTTAGCTGGCTTGCCTGGTTAAATAATGGTTAAATACATTTTTTAAATGTAACTTCATTACACCGTTACACTGGCATACAAACTCGGTAGCATAGAGTTGATAATACATATGACGTTGGGAAATAGTGCATTGTGGGTAGTTTAGAAGATTTCCCGAAATAAGTTAATACATTTGTAATAATGCAAAAACATAGCTGTTTGTACTTATAGGTAACCATATCGTGACTACAACTAGCTTACTAGGTCTTTAACCACACTGTGTTGTTACGCTGGTGAGTAAAAACTCATGCTTCCTACACTTTAACTTTTTGTCTGACAATAAAATAAACATTTTACTCAACTGCGTTACCCACTCCAGTCAGCAGATGGCGGTCTGGGAATTTAAGGTAATGCTGTTGGTGTGACGTATAATCTAGTGGACGGAAAGCTTCTTTCAACAGTAGCAACAGTTAGTCAGACACCACGGTAGCTCGCTAGACAAAATAGCTTTAGTGTATATTAGCCACTGCGTTTTAAACCCACTTCTGTCGTCTAGTTAGTTATCCGATTTAATTTCATATTTACGGTGTTTTTGTTATTGGTCAGCTAGCGGGCTGGTTAAGTTAGCATTAGCCTAGCTAGCTAACATCTCCGACCATGCGGTCACTAAGCTACTCTCCTCCTGCTAAAGAAGAGGTCTGCTGGACGGAGAAAGAAGCTCTCGTCAAAGAGGAGGAGGAAGAGGAGGCTGTTTCAATACAAAAACAAGTAGAGGGTGAGGCTGTTACCGTGAAAGAAGAAGAGAAAGACGTTTCAGTAAAAGAAGAGGAAGACGCCTTCAGAGTGATGGAGGAGGATGTTACAGTAAAAGAAGAGGAGGATGCAGTTTTTGGAGTGAAAGAGGAGGAGGGGGAGATGACTGTCACATCGAAAAAGGAAGAAGAGGAGGAAACTGTATATCTGGGCCCGGTTTCCCAAAGGCATGTTAAGGCATCCAATGGTTCTAACGATGAACGGGCCCTGATTAACACTAGTAAGTACTGTCTTAAATACAGAGGCACAAACTCTGCAGTTGTTTAACTGATGTGTGGTGTTAAAGGGGAAATCTGCAATTGTTACATCCATATTGTGACTTTTTAATGATTTTTTTATAGCCATGTATTCTTGAAGAATATAACACGTCTCATGAGCTTAGTTCAACTGTTGTACCCCATCAGAACCCCAAATAAGCTTTTTTTACTCCAATGTCTAGAAACAATGTAAATCAACACTGTATAGCCTCAACATGGTTAAAACTATAATGTTGATATCATGGATGGTCAGTCCTTGCATCCATAGGTCTGTCTGTAGTTACATTTCTCCAACCCCATCATCATCTTATTACCAAAACAGTGGTGGAATTACAGATTTGTTATTGTTTGAACTGCAGATTGCTGGGTTGTGTGGGTTTTTAAACAGCAACAAAATGGCTGCCCAGAGGCTTGGTTTGGTAAACAGCTGAGGGATGGGGGAAGGAGAAGTGTAACCACTCTCAAATTCATAGAGAAAGCTATTGTAGCAACCGTAACCCAACACCTAGCGACCTCGTCAAGAAGTTCAGACATCTTGGCGTAACAGTTATAAGGTGTTGTCTTGACAGTCGCTGGATCCAGGATTGAGTTCAGCTCAGGACTACTCCCTGAATGGACTACACTATAAATACAAAGACTGGCCATCCATGATGTCATAATGATAGTTTAACCAGGTTTCTAGGCTATATAGTATATTCTAGAATTCATCCATGAGGTCATAATGATAGTTTAACCAGGTTTCTAGGCTATATAGTATATTCTAGAATTCATCCATGATGTCATAATGATAGTTTAACCAGGTTTCTAGGATATATAGTATATTCTAGAATTCATCCATGATGTCATAATGATAGTTTAACCAGGTTTCTAGGCTATATAGTATATTCTAGAATTCATCCATGATGTCATAATGATAGTTTAACCAGGTTTCTAGGCTATATAGTATATTCTAGAATTCATCCATGATGTCATAATGATAGTTTAACCAGGTTTCTAGGCTATATAGTATATTCTAGAATTCATCCATGATGTCATAATGATAGTTTAACCATTACATTTACATTACATTTAAGTCATTTAGCAGACGCTCTTATCCAGAGCGACTTACAAAATGGTGCATTCACCTTATGATATCCAGTGGAACAACCACTTTACAATAGTGCATCTAAATCTTTTAAGGGGGGGGGGGGGGTTAGAAGGATTACTTTATCCTATCCTAGGTATTCCTTAAAGAGGTGGGGTTTCAGGTGTCTCCGGAAGGTGGTGATTGACTCCGCTGTCCTGGCGTCGTGAGGGAGCTTGTTCCACCATTGGGGTGCCAGAGAAGCGAACAGTTTTGACTGGGCTGAGCGGGAACTGTGCTTCCTCAGAGGTAGGGGGGCCAGCAGGCCAGTGGTGGATGAACGCAGTGCCCTTGTTTGGGTGTAGGGCCTGATCAGAGCCTGAAGGTATGGAGGTGCCGTTCCCTTCACAGCTCCGTAGGCAATCACCATGGTCTTGTAGCGGATGCGAGCTTCAACTGGAAGCCAGTGGAGAGAGCGGAGGAGCGGGGTGACGTGAGAGAACTTGGGAAGGTTGAACACCAGACGGGCTGCGGCGTTCTGGATGAGTTGTAGGGGTTTAATGGCACAGGCAGGGAGCCCAGCCAACAGCGAGTTGCAGTAATCCAGACGGGAGATGACAAGTGCCTGGATTAGGACCTGCGCCGCTTCCTGTGTGAGGCAGGGTCGTACTCTGCGAATGTTGTAGAGCATGAACCTACAGGATCGGGTCACCGCCTTGATGTTAGTGGAGAACGACAGGGTGTTGTCCAGGATCACGCCAAGGTTCTTAGCACTCTGGGAGGAGGACACAAGGGAGTTGTCAACCGTGATGGCGAGATCATGGAACGGGCAGTCCTTCCCCGGGAGGAAGAGCAGCTCCGTCTTGCCGAGGTTCAGCTTGAGCTGGTGATCCGTCATCCACACTGATATGTCTGACAGACATGCAGAGATGCGATTCGCCGCCTGGTTATCAGAAGGGGGAAAGGAGAAGATTAATTGTGTGTCGTCTGCATAGCAATGATAGGAGAGACCATGTGAGGATATGACAGAGCCAAGTGACTTGGTGTATAGCGAGAATAGGAGAGGGCCTAGAACAGAGCCCTGGGGGACACCAGTGGTGAGAGCGCATGGTGCGGAGACAGATTCTCGCCACGCCACCTGGTAGGAGCGACCTGTCAGGTAGGACGCAATCCAAGCGTGGGCCGCGCCGGAGATGCCCAACTCGGAGAGGGTGGAGAGGAGGATCTGATGGTTCACAGTATCAAAGGCAGCAGATAGGTCTAGAAGGATGAGAGCAGAGGAGAGAGAGTTAGCTTTAGCAGTGCGGAGAGCCTCCGTGACACAGAGAAGAGCAGTCTCAGTTGAATGCCTAGTCTTGAAACCTGACTGATTAGGATCAAGAAGGTCATTCTGAGAGAGATAGCAGGAGAGCTGGCCAAGGACGGCACGTTCAAGAGTTTTGGAGAGAAAAGAAAGAAGGGATACTGGTCTGTAGTTGTTGACATCGGAGGGATCGAGTGTAGGTTTTTTCAGAAGGGGTGCAACTCTCGCTCTCTTGAAGACGGAAGGGACGTAGCCAGCGGTCAAGGATGAGTTGATGAGCGAGGTGAGGAAGGGGAGAAGGTCTCCGGAAATGGTCTGGAGAAGAGAGGAGGGGATAGGGTCAAGTGGGCAGGTTGTTGGGCGGCCGGCCGTCACAAGACGCGAGATTTCATCTGGAGAGAGAGGGGAGAAAGAGGTCAAAGCACAGGGTAGGGCAGTGTGAGCAGGACCAGCGGTGTCGTTTGACTTAGCAAACGAGGATCGGATATCGTCAACCTTCTTTTCAAAATGGTTGACGAAGTCATCCGCAGAGAGGGAGGAGGGGGGGGAGGGGGAGGAGGATTCAGGAGGGAGGAGAAGGTAGCAAAGAGCTTCCTAGGGTTAGAGGCAGATGCTTGGAATTTAGAGTGGTAGAAAGTGGCTTTAGCAGCAGAGACAGAAGAGGAGAATGTAGAGAGGAGTGAGTGAAAGGATGCCAGGTCCGCAGGGAGGCGAGTTTTCCTCCATTTCCGCTCGGCTGCCCGGAGCCTTGTTCTGTGAGCTCGTAGTGAGTCGTCGAGCCACGGAGCAGGAGGGGAGGACCGAGCCGGCCTGGAGGATAGGGGACAGAGGAAATCAAAGGATGCAGAGAGGGAGGAGAGGAGGGTTGAGGAGGCAGAATCAGGAGATAGGTTGGAGAAGGTTTGAGCAGAGGGAAGAGATGATAGGATGGAAGAGGAGAGAGTAGCGGGAGAGAGAGAGCGAAGGTTGGGACGGCGCAATACCATCCGAGTAGGGGCAGAGTGAGAAGTGTTGGATGAGAGCAAGAGGGAAAAGGATACAAGGTAGTGGTCGGAGATTTGGAGGGGAGTTGCAATGAGATTAGTGGAAGAACAGCATCTAGTAAAGATGAGGTCAAGCGTATTGCCTGCCTTGTGAGTAGGGGGGGAGGTGAGAGGGTGAGGTCAAAAGAGGAGAGGAGTGGAAAGAAGGAGGCAGAGAGGAATGAGTCAAAGGTAGACGTGGGGAGGTTAAAGTCACCCAGAACTGTGAGAGGTGAGCCATCCTCAGGAAAGGAACTTATCAAGGCGTAACCAGGTTTCTAGGCTATATAGTATATTCTAGAATTCATCCATGATGTCATAATGATAGTTTAACCAGGTTTCTAGAATATATAGTATATTCTAGAATTCATCCATTATGTCATAATGATTGTTTAACCAGGTTTCTAGGCTATATAGTATATTCTAGAATTCATCCATGATGTCATAATGATAGTTTAACCAGGTTACTAGGCTATATAGTATATTCTAGAATTCATCCATGATGTCATAATGATTGTTTAACCAGGTTTCTAGGCTATATAGTATATTCTAGAATTCATCCATGATGTCATATTGATAGTTTAACCAGGTTTCTAGGCTATATAGTATATTATAGAATTACCACTGTAGATTTCCTGTGCGGGTCAAATTATTACAGCTGTTGATAAGTCATTGTATAATATTCAGCCAATTTTTTTCATGTCATTACATTAAAGGCGAAACATACCTAGATTCAATAACATTCATGCATTGGTTTGAAACCTTTGTTTTAAACCCTTCTCAAATTTGGAGCCTTGGCGGGTTTGTAAAAAAACGGTTTGTCAAAAAACACTTATTTATTTAAATGTAACCTTTATTTAACTAGGCAAGTCAGTTAAGAACAAATTCTTATTTCCAATGATGGCCTACCCCGGACGACGCTGGGCCAATTGTGCACCACCCTATGGGACTCCCAATCACGGCCGGTTGTGATACAGCCTGTAGTGACGCCTCTAGCACTGAGATGCAGTGTCTTAGACCGCTGTGCCACTCGGGAGCCCCAAAATCATGTTCTAGTGCTGTCCTCACCTAAAATACATCTTGGTCAACCAAGAGTCATCTGTTCTTTCTACCAATCGCTCCATGTGTTTTAATAAAATCAACTATATGTACGTAACTTGTCTGATGCTTTAAATAAGCCCCTTTCAAAAAATGTAGAACTAAGAACAGATATAGCCCTTGGTTCACTCCATACCTGACTGCCCTCGACCAGCACAAAAACATCCTGTGGCGTACTGCACTAGCATTGAATACTGCCCGCGATATGCAACTTTTCAGGGAAGTCAGGAACCAATTCACAGTCAGTTAGGAAAGCAAAGGCTAGCTTTTTCAAACAGACATTTTTATCCTGTCGCTCTAACTCCAAAAAGTTTTGGGACACTGTAAGGTCCATGGAGAATAAGAGCACCTCCTCCCAGCTGCCCACTGCACTGAGGCTAGGAAACACTCACCACCGATAACTCCACAATAATTGAGAATTTCAATTAGCATTTCCCGACGGCTGGCCATGCTTTCCTCCTGGCTACCACAACCCCGGCCAACAGCTCCCCACCCCCCGCAGCTACTTGCCCAAGCCTCCCCATCTTCTCCTTCACCCAAATCCAGATAGCTGATGTTCTGAAAGAGCTGCAAAACCTGGACCCCTACAAATCAGCTGGGCTTGACAACCTGGACCCCTACAAATCAGCTGGGCTAGACAACCTGGACCCCTACAAATCAGCTGGTCTAGACAACCTGGACCCTCTCTTTCTAAAATTATCCGCTGCCATTGTGGCAACCCCTATTACTAGTCTGTTCAACCTCACTTTCGTATCGTCCGAGATTCCTAAAGATTGGAACACTTCCGCGGTCATCCCCCTCTTCAAAGGGGGTGACACTCTAGACCCAAACTGTTACAGACCTATATCCATCATGCCCTGCCTTTCTAAAGTCATCAACATCCAAGTTAACAAACAGATCACTGACCATTTCGAATCTCACCGTACCTTCTCCGCTGTGCAATCCGGTTTCCGAGCTGGACACGGGTGCACCTCAGCCACACTCAAGGTACTAAACATCATAACCGCCATCGATAAAAGACAGTACTGTACTGCCCTCTTCTCCGACCTGGCCAAGGCTTTCGACTCTGTCAATCACTGTATTCTTATCGGCAGACTCAACAGCCTTGGTTTCTCAAATGACTGACTCGCCTGGTTCACCAACTACTTCTTAGATAGAATTCAATGTGTCAAATCGGAGGGCCTGTTGTCCGGACCTCTGGCAGTCTCTGTGGGGGTACCACAGGGTTCAATTCTCGGACCGGCTCTTTTCTCTGTATACATCAACGATGTTGCTCTTGCTGCGGGTGATTCCTTGATCCACCTCTACTCAGATGACACCATTCTGTATACATCTGGCCCTTCTTTGGACACTGTGTTAACCTCTCTAGGGTAGGGGGCAGTATTTTCATGGCCAGATAAAAAACGTACCCGATTTAAACTGGTTACTACTCTTTTCCAGAAACGAGAATATGCATATAATTGGTAGATTTGGATAGAAAACACTCTAAAGTTTATAAAACTGTTTGAATGGTGTCTGTGAGTATAACAGAACTCATATGGCAGGCCAAAACATGAGAAGATTTCATACAGGAAGTGCCCTCTCTGACCATTTCTTGTGTTTCTGTGGCATCTCTGTCGAAAATACAGGATCTCTGCTGTAATGTGACAATTTCTAAGGCTCCCATAGGCTCTCTGAAGGTGCCAGAAAGTGGAATGAGATCTCTGCTGTCTCTGGGCTAGGTACAGGAGCGCTGTTTGTGAGGGGTCAGGCTGGTGGCTCAGAGAAGGGAGATGCGCGGCCCCGAGATGTGGCCATGTTTTTCTTTCAGCCTTTGACCGAAAACAACGACGCCCGGTTGGAATATTATCGCTATTTTACGAGAAAAATAGCATAAAAATTGATTTTAAACAGCGTTTGACATGCTTCGAAGTACAGTAATGGAATATTTTGAATTTTTTTTGTCACGACATACATCATATGAATCACATAAAGTCATATGTTTGAGAAATTGAAGTATTAGCATTTTTAAGGTTTTTCGTATTTCGCGCCACTCGATTCCACTGGCTGTTGACTAGGTGGGACGATTCGTCCCACATACCCGAGAGAGGTTAACCTGTCTAGGCGAGGTCAACAGCCAGTGGAATCGCGTGGCGATACTTACATTTCTCAAACATATGACTATTTTACACCATTTTAAAGACAAGGCTCGTTAATCTAACCACATTGTCCGATTTCAAAAAGGCTTTACAGCGAAAGCAAAACATTAGATTGTCAGGAGAGTACCGAGCCAGAAATAAATCAGACACCCATTTTTCAAGCTAGCATATAATGTCACAAAAACCAAAACCACAGCTAAATGCAGCACTAACCTTTGATGATCTTCATCAGATGACACTCCTAGGACATTATGTTATACAATACATGCATGTTTTGTTCAATCAAGTTCATATTTATATCAAAAACCAGCTTTTTACATTAGCATGTGACTTTCAGAACTAGCATACCCACCGAAAACTACCGGTGAATTTACTAAATTACTCACGATAAACGTTCACAAAAAACATAACAATTATTTAAAGATTTATAGATACAGAACTCCTTTATGCAATCGCGGTGTCCGCTTTTCGGTGAAAGCACATTTTGCAATATTCTGAGTAGATAGCCCGGCCATCACAGGCTAGCTATTTTGACACCTACCAATTTTGGCACTCACCAAACTGAGATTTACTATAAGAAAAATTGGATTACCTTTGCTGTTCTTCGTCAGAATGCACTCCCAGGACTTGTACTTTACACCCAATGTTGTTTTGGTTCCAAATAATCCATAGTTATATCCAAATAGCGGCGTTTTGTTCTTGAGATCAAGACACTATCCGAAGGGTGATGCGCTGGCGCGTATCGTGACAAAAGATTTCAAAATATTCCATTACCGCACTTCGAAGCATGTCAAACACTGTTTAAAATCAATTTTTATGCGATTTTTCTCGTAAAATAGCGATAATATTCCGACCGGGAGACATTGTTTTCGTTCAAAGACTGACAGAAGAAATGGTGTCTTCATGTGCACGCGAACACCCGTGTCATTGTTCTCAGATCGACCACTATCCAAATGCGCTACTGTTTTTAGCCCAGGGACTACAGAGTCATCATTCAACATTCTGGCGCCTTCTGAGAGCCTATGGGAGCCTTAGAAAATGTCACGTTACAGCAGAGATCCTCTGTTTTCGATAAAGAGGCTATAGAAGGCCAAGAAATGGTCAGAGGGCACTTCCTGTATCGAATCTTCTCAGGTTTTGGCCTGCCATATGAGTTCTGTTATACTCTCAGACACCATTCAAACAGTTTTAGAAACTTTAGGGTGTTTTCTATCCAAAGCTAACAATTATATGCATATTCTAGTTTCTGGGCAGGAGTAATAACCAGATTAAATCGGGTAACATTTTTATCCGGCCGTGAAAATACTGCCCCCTATCCATAACAGATTAACAAACCTCCAAATGAGCTTCAATGCCATTCAATGCAATACCAAACTCCTTCTGTGGCCACCAACTGCTCTTAATTGCTAGTAAAATTAAATGCATGCTCTTCAACCAATCTTCTCTGCACCTGCCGCCTGACTAGCATCACTACTCTGGACGATTCTGACTTAGGTATTTGTTGTTGTCCACATATTCTAAGTGTCTGGTAAACTCTCCTTCCAGACTCATATTAAGCATCTCCAATCCAAAATTAAATCTAGAATTGGCTTCCTATTTCGCAAACAAAGCCTCCTTCACTCACACTGCCAAACATACCCTCGTAAAACTGACTATCTTATAAATCCTTGACTTCGGCGATGTCATTTTCAAAATAGCCTCCAACACTCTACTCAGCAAACTGGATGCAGTCTATCACAGTGCCATCCGTTTTGTCACCAATCCCCATATAGCACCCACCACTGCGAACTGTATGCTCTCGTCGGCTGGCCCTCGCTACATATTCGTCGCCAAACCCACTGGCTCCAGGTCATCTACAAGTCTTTGCTAGGCCGCCTTAACTCAGCTCACTGGTCACCATAGCAACACCCACCCATAGCACGCGCTCCAGGAGGTATATCTCACTGGTCATCCCCAAAGCCAACACCTACTTTGGCCGCATTTCCTTCCAGTTCTCTGCTGCCAATCACTGGAACAGGAAAAAAATGTATGAAATGTATGCATTCACTACTGTAAGTCGCTCTGGATAAGAGCGTCTTCTAAATGACTAAAATGTAAAAAAAATTGAAGGAATTGCAACAATCGCTGAAGTTGGAGACATATATCTCCCTCACTAACTTTAAGCATCAGCTATCTGATCAGCTTACCGATCGCTGCAGCTGTACACAGCCCATCTGTAAATAGCCCATCCAACAGCCTACCTGATCCACATGTTTTTATTTACTTTTCTTGCCCAGTATTTCTACTTGCACATCATCATCTGCACATCTATCTCTCTAGTGTTAATTTGCTAAATTGTAATTACTTAGCTACTATGGCCTATTTATTGCCTTACCTCCGTAATCCATTTGCACACACTGTATATAGATTTTTCTGTCGTGTTATTGACTGTACGTTTGTTTTTCCCACTTGTAACTCTGTCGTTGTTTGTGTCGCACTGCTTTGCTTTATCTTGGCCAGGTCGCAGTTGTAAATGAGAACTTGTTCTCAACTGGCCTACCTGGTTAAATAAATAAATAAAATCTGAACTTTATTGACAACACCCAAATGGATACTGTCATTAACGCAGTTCTTCAATAATTACACATAATTCTTAATGCTTTAGCAAACATTTTATTAAACAGGACATTCAAAAATATCCTTACAATTATAATCCAAGGTAGTGTGATATCCAGGCAGATATAGTACATCCATAACTATCGGTTTCCTCATTAGCAGGGAGGAGTTTCTGCAATCAAATTGCCCTCGTGCCGCAATTTTAGAAAACACAGAAAGGGGTCTTATTGGAGACCAAAAGTCGTCTGGCACACTGCTTAGAGTTTCAACAACATGAATAACTTATTTCTAGCCTACAATCATCAATGTCACTACTAATGTGAAAACAAGACAAAATATGACTATTCTTGCTCATTTTAAGGCAAATATCAAATAATTTGAACATTCATTACAGATGTCAATTGTTGTCCAACATCATGGCTCCGCTGTTGGCATCACCTTTTACAGTGGATTTCTGCTGTTGTGGGCCTTTATATCATCTGTCTGACTTTGTTGTTCACACAGGAGAGATATGGGACTATCGTGGATCCTCTGGGGAGCCTCAACAACCTCATGATGCTGACGAGGCAGAGAAGAGTCTCTCCACATCAGAACACCTCAATAAACACCTGCAGAGACCCACAGGGAAGAGAACTCACTGCTGCTCTGACTGTGGGAAGAGATTCACCTCCCCATCAGGCATTAAAATGCATCAGAGAATCCACACAGGAGAGAAATCTTATAGCTGTAATCAATGTGGGAAGAGTTTTGGTCAGTCTGGAAAGCTGATTTTACACCAGAGAACACACACTGGAGAGAAACCTTTTAGCTGTGATCAATGTGGGAAGAGTTTTACTTCATCTAATCATCTGACAGTACACCAGAGAATACACACAGGAGAGAAATCTTATAGCTGTGATCAATGTGGGAAGAGTTTCACTACATCAAGCATTTTGACTGTACACCAGAGAAGACACACAGGAGAGAAACCTTATATATGTGGTCAATATGGGAAGAGTTTTGGTCAATCTGGAGAACTGACTTAACACCAGAGAATACACACAGGAGAGAAACCTTTTAGCTGTGATCAATGTGGGAAGAGTTTCACTACATCAAGCATTCTGACTGTACACCAGAGAAGACACACAGGAGAGAAACCTTATATATGTGGTCAATGTGGGAAGAGTTTTGGTCAATCTGGAGAACTGACTTTACACCAGAGAACACACACTGGAGAGAAACCTTTTAGCTGTGATCAATGTGGGAAGAGTTTTACTACATCTGATCATCTGACAGTACACCAGAGAATACACACAGGAGAGAAACCTTATAGCTGTGATCAATGTGGGAAGAGTTTCACTACATCAAGCATTCTGACTGTACACCAGAGAAGACACACAGGAGAGAAACCTTATAGCTGTGGTCAATGTGGGAAGAGTTTTGGTCAATTTGGAGAACTGACTTTACACCAGAGAATACACACAGGAGAGAAACCTTTTAGCTGTGATCAATGTGGGAAGAGTTTTACTACATCTGATAATCTGACAGTACACCAGAGAATACACACAGTAGAGAAACCTTATAGCTGTGGTAAATGTTGGAAGAGTTTTGGTCAATCTGGACATCTGACAGTGCACCAGAGAACACACACAGGAGAGAAACCTTATAGCTGTGGTAAATGTGGGAAGAGTTTTGGTCAATCTGGACATCTGACTCAACACAAGAGAACACACACAGGAGAGAAACCTTATAGCTGTGGTCAATGTGACAAGAGATACTCTGATAAAAGATCTCTGATCAAACATCAGAAAATACATGGAGTTGTTTCATGATATCAATGAATTAATGTCACAATGTAGAATGTTTTAACATTGTAGTAGGAGTATTTTAATGATGTCACAATGTAGAACCCTAAATGTTTGTCCCCTGTTCTATTGATTTCAACATGATATGGATATTAGCCTCAGGGGGAAAATCCAGACTCTGAATTGGAAGAGTTACTATTTATGTGATTTAACAAAAAGTGACTAACAAAAAAAGAGTTGTGTTACACTTACCATGTTGGTGACCCACTTGAATCAAAATGCATCACTTCAAAATGTAGCTTGCTGTTTTCTACAAATTGTCCTCTAACCAGTGATGTACACATTATTCCCAGATTCCGTGTGGTTTTTGAGCTGTTCGTTTTAACAGGACATGCAACTTCATCTCCCTCCTGTCACACAAATGATTTTAGCATGATATCGATGAATAAGTGTTGTGTTCCTTTGTTTAGCGACCCCTACATTGTTTGGTGGTAAGCAAACTTGTCCAAAAGAAATGTAGGATATATTTGTTGTCTTAAGGTGTTACAGGCTTTGGTTTTTCCATTTATGTTTTGAAGTTGGACTTTAGCACGTCTAGCTCGTTAGCACGTCTAGCCCGTTAGCACGTCTAGCTCCGTTAGCACGTCTAGCTCGTTAGCCCGTCTAGCACGTCAGCACGTCTAGCTCGTTAGCACGTCTGGCTCGTTAGCACGTACAGCTCGTTAGCACGTAGGACGCACTGATTGGTGTCACCTCGTTAGTCAGTATGTGTTACACCTGTGCTGGCTTGTCCATCTCGTTAGTGGGAAGGTGTTTCACCTGAGCTGGTCCAGGTTCTATTTAAGAGTGTCTGGCCCAGTGCTCCAGTTGTCTTGATACATGTGGAGAGTCAACACCTTTAGTTGCTCCACCTTTTTGGTTTACTTCCTGTCTTTAAGTTTGGTGTGGGTTTTTCTTTTGTTTTCCTCTTCTTGGGCAGATTTAGTGGGTCTCATGGTGGGTGTCTTTTATGTCCCAGTTGTTGTTACTAGTCAACTTTCAGTGGACACTGAGAGCAAAACTGCAAGATTGTTATAATACTTTTATTGCATCAATGGTTGTTTGATGCAACAGAATAGAGGGTTCTTAGAACTATTGTGTCTGTGTTCTACTGAGGATGGGCCTCTGGGAGAAAACACTGTCAGGAGATTTACAATGTCTTTTGGGTGATAAAACCTAAAGAGACTGCATTCCAGAGCATGAGTTAATGTTTCTGTTCTATATGGTACCAGTGAGAGATGACCTCAGGGCCAGACCCTGGTCTCTACACAAAGAGTAGTGTTTTTACAGCAGATACTGTCTGCTGAGAATTATAAGTATCTTTCATACAAATCTTAACCTTGTGACCCGTTCTATACATCTGTTGTTGGTCATGTAGGTTGAAAGGGGTGTATCTTGGCTGTAAAAGACCTTGGTACTTTTGTATCGTGGCTCTCAACGAATCATCTGGGGGTGATTCATCTCTCAACGAATCATCTGGGGGTGATTCATCTCTCAATGAATCATCTGGGAGTGATTCGTCGACCAGCCATCATTATCGTAGAGCACTCAATTGATTCACCCTATATTTGCGTGTTGTATTGACCTGCTCCCTTATTAATAAGTGAATAAAGATTTAGTTTAAGATTAACTCTGACTTGTGTGGTAAGTTTGTCTCTCCTCATTTGATATTAAAGAAATTAACCACATTTGACGACGGGGATGTGAATCTAGACTTGGTAACCGCTCCTGATGACCTGGGTAAATGGTGCACGAGGGATCCCTCTAACTTGGGATCTCAGGGAAACCACACTTCGGGAACAGAGCAGATGGACCCACATTTGATCTGAGAGGCAGCGAGCCGAGTATAGATGAGCATGAGATAGAAATGTGAAAATATTCCTGGAAAAACAACTACTTGATTAGGTACGTTTGGGAATAGCATTGTGTGACTGTGATATGAGAGTTGTGTGACTGAGTCTTAATCTGATGTTTGGATAGTAACAGATCTGTAGTTCCTCATATAGAAATATGCTTAATCAGATGACTGACATGTGAATACATTTTAGTCATTTAGCAGATGTTATTATCCAGAGTGACTTACAGTAGTGAATGCATACATTTCATACATTTTTTTTTTTGTACCACCCCTCCGTGGGAATCGAACCCACAACCCTGGCGTTGCACACACCATGCTGGCGTTGCAAACACCATGCTCTACCAACTAACGTTATCTTGGGGATCCGTTCCTTCACTGCCAACATAGAAGATCACGGGGTGGTATTGAGGGGGGAATGATATTTTAGAAAGCAGAGGAAGGTCTATAGTTTCTGGGAGGCTTGATTTTGCCGTGGTCTCTGGGAGGTTAGAGAACCGTTGAGGATCCCATGGTCATTGTCTGGGAAACTAAAGTTTATTTTTGGTTCTGCTGGGAGGATGTTTGGAGAGATGCTTCGTTGCTATGGAGAGTCCCTGAAAAAGCAAATGGAATGGTTGTCGTGACTACCTGAGAATTTCTTACGTTTTATATGGATTCTGTGAATATATGAACATATGATGAATTGTATGTGTGTATAATGATTACTAGAGATTTGATGAAGTAATACTGGGAATATAATTAGATACAATTTAAACAACCCATATGTAGACGAACATAGGCTTTGAGTTGGTATCTTTAATGGATCATTTGATAAAGATGAGGTTTAAGCATTATTAAACACTCTACAAAGTCTGGCCAGTTGTCTCAGAAACTGATGGGAGTGTGTCCACTTTAGGGTAAGTTACCCTAACGATGTAACTATAAAACGCTTATTGGATTTTCTCCGTCCGGGTACTATATTTCAAATACATGTAAATCTACATTTGAAATGGGGGGGGGGGTTCTTCCTGGTATGAGAGGAGTTGGGGGGGAGTTTAGTTAGTTAGTTAGTTAATTAACGAAGCTAACATTAGCTAGTTCATTATCACAAAAGTGAGAACTGCTCTAGATTGGAAACTTACGTTAATGAGTGTAAAGCCATGTTGGCTTTATGGAAACGATATACAATATATGGGAATGAATATAGTTGAGGGAATAATCCAAACCTAGTTGTGCCTAGTTAGGACATAACGTTAGCTAGCTAGCTAACGGTACTGTACTGTAGCTCATACAACGCCGACGGTCAAACCCGGCTTTCTAATATTTACGATAATTAACTATAGTAACGTTATGGAAGATATTCACAGAAACCATCATTGTCTTCGTTATTCATTATTAGTATGTTATATTATTATAATACATTATTTCGAGACATATTCAGAGCCAAACATCAACACAACTTAACCTTTTTAACTGTTGTCGCATCCAAACTTGTCACCATCGTTTTCAGTTGTAATTGCGAAGTTCCCGGAAGAAGTCCAGCAACAACGGAGGTTCCTCGATGAACCCACCTTCTAACAAGTTCTTTGAAGAACCTTTTGGGGCTGTTTTTCATTGACCAAGAACCCTACGGTTCTTAGGGGATCTGAGAACAACTCCAGTTGAACCCTTCATTTTTAGAGTGTAGTCGGCTCTATTTACTCTCAGATTCAAACATGATGATTAGTATCAACTGTCAAGTCAGCTGCTGCTGCTCCAATACAGTATGAGGTGAGATGGTGAACTGATGTTGAACTGGGCAGTCAGCTGCTGCTGCTCCAATACAGTATGAGGTGAGACGGTGAACTGATGTTGAACTGGGCAGTCAGCTGCTGCTGCTCCAATACAGTATGAGGTGAGACGGTGAACTGATGTTGAACTGGGCAGTCAGCTGCTGCTGCTCCAATACAGTATGAGGTGAGACGGTGAACTGATGTTGAACTGGGCAGTCAGCTGCTGCTGCTCCAATACAGTATGAGGTGAGACGGTGAACTGATGTTGAATCATAATGATTAAGTTAATTAAAATGAATTAGTGAAACTATTAAAAAATAGTATTTGTCATATTAAATATATTACTCTATTGTTATCATATAGAAACATCATGGAATAGTATACATCATATTAAATATATTACTCTATTGTTATCATATAGAAACATCATGGAATATTGTACATCATATTAAATATATTACTCTATTGTTATCATATAGAAACATCATGGAATATTATACATCATATTAAATATATTACTCTATTGTTATCATATAGAAACATCATGGAATATTATACATCATATTAAATATATTACTCTATTGTTATCATATAGAAACATGATGGAATATTGTACATCATATTAAATATATTACTCTATTGTTATCATATAGAAACATCATGGAATATTATACATCATATTAAATATATTACTCTATTGTTATCATATAGAAACATAATGGAATATTGTACATCATATTAGCATCAACATACATTATTGTTTCATTCAATTTCACATAATGAGGATATTTAATATTTTCAAGTTCAGAAGTCAGAACTCATCACCTGCTATGTAAAAGAGACAGAATAATGCACAATGGTCAATGCTATCTGGGATCCTTGGGACATCCCTACTCTAAACCCTAACCTTAACCCCTAACCTTAACCATTTTAAATGTCAACTTCAATGGGCTATGGACGTCCCAAGGATGTATCTCTACCTGAAAATACATGATCTAAGTGATTGATAGTTGGTATTCAGCAGTCATAAAGCCTTATTTACTTTAATGAACTACTAAAATAGTGATTTAGTCAGACAGCATAGACAGCAGCTCTACACATTATTGACTGACTGATCCATTCATCCTTCCATCCCTCCTCAGCCTTCCTCTCCTCTGAAGACCCAGTGAGGGTGGAGCTCAGTCAGAGAGCTGTTGAGGGACTGGTTAGGAAGAACACTTCTACAGCCAGAGAGGTGAGAGGTCACACATGGTTTATATGGTAAATATTTATGTCCCCTTAGCGGTTCATCACGTCAGCTAAAGGGAATATGTTCCATCTATGTTTATTTACATTAGTACAAATTGTCCACTGATATTGGTGTAATTTCTCACCCCTCTTGGCTGTATGAAGTTAATTTCCCCTCAGGCACACACATTTGTTCTTTGATATTACGAAGGTCATTTGTGTATAATGTACTTTTCCCCAACATCTCTTTACATTGCTGATGCATATTTGGTGGCCTGACTGTATCCATACTATATCAAAAGCCCATCCTGGTAGATCTGAACCTAATGCAGCTTGGAGTGATCAGATGACAGAAGTCACATTTAGGTGCCAGGTGTAACTGAGGCCATAGATGCTCCATATCCATTACTTTGAGTGTTTTATATAATATGACTAAATGTGTTTCTGTGTTGCAGGGACAGTCAATAAATGGAACAGCAAGGCAACAGAACATGATATAAGCAGAGCTGTGGGAGACCACCTCAAGCCCCTGGTAGAGCCGGGGGTGGTGTTTACCACTCCACCACGCCTTCCGCAGGCTGGAAAAGTGGTTGGTCGGTCATTGGGTTAATTTGTTTTATTATATGGTCAAATAAAATCAAGCTTGATTCATACAGCACATTTCAGACATGGATGCAACAAAATGGCTTCACAGGAAAAAGATTTAAAAAACATTGAAAATAAACAGAAATATTTAGTACACAACAAACATAAGACGATAAAAAACAGAAGACTAAACTGAAAAACTAATGAGCACCCTATGATTAAAATGTTAATTGGATGCAATATCCAACCCAAAATATAAGCTTGGGACACTGAAAGTTGACTAGCAACAACAACTGGGACCTAAAAGACACCCACCATGAGACCCACTAAATCTGCCCAAGAAGAGGAAAACAAAAGAAAAACCCACACCAAACTTAAAGACAGGAAGCAAACCAAAAAGGTGGAGCAACTAAAGGTGTTGACTCTCCACATGTATCAAGACAACTGGAGCACTGGGCCAGACACTCTTAAATAGAACCTGGACCAGCTCAGGTGAAACACCTTCCCACTAACGAGATGGACAAGCCAGCACAGGTGTAACACATACTGACTAACGAGGTGACACCAATCAGTGCGTCCTACGTGCTAACGAGCTAGACGTGCTAACGAGCTAGACGTGCTAACGAGCTAGACCTGCTAACGAGCTAGACGTGCTAACGAGCTAGACGTGCTAACGAGCTAGACGTGCTAAAGTCCAACCTCAAAACATAAATGGAAAAACCAAAGCCTGTAACACCTTCCCCCTTAAGACAACAAATATATCCTACATTTCTTTTGGACAAGTTTGCTCACCACCAACAGAAAACAACTTCCATTTCACATTATAATCAACTAAAATGATTACCTTCTACAATATAAACATGGTGTCTACTGGCTTTCAACAATTAAAAACAAGAAAAAAAATGTCTAAATTATATACAGCATCTTTTCTCCTTCATCTTTCGTTCTATACAATCCTTCCTTAGCTTCTAGAACTCTCGTCCTCTTGGAACGAGCCCAAACAAAACTCATCTCCAATAGGACACAGACATGTCTGATTTCAAGAGGAAACTCCTGCAATATCCGTAGTAACTTTCCACCTCACTGTGGAGCTTCTCTCTCTTTTCAGGGTTCACTAGATAGGCATGTTGTTGGATCGGGGCCCAGTCCCCAATGTCATGCTCTAGTACATTTGGGTTGGCACATCTGAGAATGAACTCTGATATTCTAAAAACAGGGCAACAATGTCAATATAATTGTACCAAAAAATTGTCAGTTGGTTGCATAAATAATTAGGATTACTAAATGTTACATGAAATGAAAATATGAAATAGCCCCAATGTCAAAACACAGTTTTAACGTGTCCAAATCAATAACCAATATGCAGAAACAGTTTGGGATGAATTGAAAACCTAAACATAAAATGTGCTATATACACAAAACATCTGCCACAATAATCATATTACTTGTAATTTTTTTAAACAAGCACCTTGTTTTGACAAGTAGCAATAAATCACTGATATCCATTAGGGGGGAAATCAGGTTGTACGTGCTGTTGAAACTAACACAACTAAAAAACACACATGGAAATGGGAGATATATTTCACCTCACTGGTTAGAGGACAACCTGCAGAAGACAGTCAGCTACATTTTGGAATGATACATTTACATTTAGGGGTCGCTAAACAAAGGAACACTTACTTGTCATAACTCATCGATGTCATAACTCATCGATATCATGTTGAAATCAATTGCGCGAGAGGAGGGAGATGAGGTTGCACGTCCTGTAAAAACTAACAGCTCCAAAACCACACGGAATCTGGGAATAATGTGTACATCACTGGTTAGAGGACAATTTGTAGAAAACAGCTATCTACATTTTGATTCAAGTGGGTCACCAATGCTGTAAATGTAACACAGCTCTTTTTTTGTTAGTCACTTTTTGTTAAATCACATAAATAGTACTCCTCCAATTCAGAGCCTGGATTTCCCCCCTGAGGCTAATATCCATATCATGTTGAAATCAATAGAACAGGGGACAAACGTTTCGGCTTCTACATTGTGACATCATTAAAATATATTGATATCATTTAACAACTCCTTCATGTATTTTCTGATATTTGATCAGAGGTCTTTTATCAGATTATCTCTGGTCACAGCTATAAGGTTTCTCTCCTGTCTGTGTTCTCTTGTGTACTGTCAGCTCTCCAGATCGACCAAAACTCTTCCCACATTGATTACAGTTATAAGGTTTCTCTCCTGTGTGTATTCTCTGGTGCACTGTCAGAGAGCCAGACCTACTAAAACTCTTCCCACATTGATCACAGCTATAAGATTTCTCTCCTGTGTGTATTCTCTGGTGTCGAGTCAGTGTGCTAGGTGCAGCAAAACTCTTCCCACATTGATCACAGCTATAAGGTTTCTCTCCTGTGTGTGTTCTCTGGTGCACTCAGATCTCCAGATTGACCAAAACGCTTCCCACATTGACCACAGCTATAAGGTTTCTCTCCTGTGTGTGTTCTCTGGTGTAGAGTAAGATTTCTATACGTAGTAACACTCTTCCCACATTGATCACAGCTAAAAAACTTCTCTCCTGTGTGTGTTCTCTGGTGTACTGTCAGACCAGTAGATGAAACAAAACTCTTCCCACATTGAGTACAGCTATAAGGTTTCTCTCCTGTGTGAATTATCTGATGAATTTTAATGCCTGATGAGGAGGTGAATCTCTTCCCACAGTCAGAGCAGCAGTGAGTTCTCTTCCCTGTGGATCTCTGCAGGTGTTTCTTGAGGTGTTCTGATCTGGAGAGACTCTTCTCTTCCTCGTCAGCATCATGAGGTTGTTGAGGCTCCCCAGAGGATCCACGATAGTCCCATATCTCTCCTGTGTGAACAACAAAGTCAGACAGATGATTTAAAGGCCCACAACAGCGGTAATCCACTGTAAAAGGTGATGCCAACAGCATAGCCATGATGTTATACAACAATTGATATCTGTAATGAATGTTAACATGATTTAACAATTGTCTTAAAATGAGCAAGAATAGTCATATTTTGTCTTGTTTTCACATTAGTAGTAACATCTAAGATTGTAGGCTAGAAATAAGTTATTCATGTTGTTGAAACTCGAAGCAGTGTGCCAGACGACTTTTGGTCTCCAATATAGGCCCCTTTCTGTGTTAGCTAAAATTGCGGCATGAGGGCGATGCACATGCAATTTGGTTGTAGAAACTCCTCCCTGCTAATGAGGAAACCACTAGTTATGGATGTAGTATGTCTGGTAATGAGGAAACCACTAGTTATGGATGTAGTATATCTGGTAATGAGGAAACCACTAGTTATGGATGTAGTATATCTGGTAATGAGGAAACCACTAGTTATGGATGTAGTATATCTGGTAATGAGGAAACCACTAGTTATGGATGTAGTATATCTGGTAATGAGGAAACCACTAGTTATGGATGTAGTATATCTGGTAATGAGGAAACCACTGGTTATGGATGTAGTATATCTGGTAATGAGGAAACAACTAGTTATGGATGTAATATATCTGGTAATGAGGAAACCACTAGTTATGGATGTAGTATATCTGAAATGGTGAGCAAAGATTTTAGTTTTTCACAATGTATTCTGAATGTGAATGGGGGAAACTCAGGGGAGTAACCTCCATTACCAGGTTGCTTATGAGTTCATTTCACACTACTTTGGATTATAATTGTAAGGCTTGTTTGAATTTCCTGCTTAATATAATGTTTGTGTCGTCATCGCAAATCAACCACTTTGTACTTAAAAAACACTTCAACCAGTAAAATGCTCTTTGGCTTTTCCATCAGCCTGACAATGAGGGTTTGTACACTGTTTGCCAAATTGGCCCATAACTTCACCTAACAACAATCATACCTATGTAATGAACGAAGAAGCACTTTGGTTGTTGTTGCATGACATACATAGTGTCCTCTAGGACCCATAACAATAACATAGACCTGCTGTAGGACCCATAACTTCACCTAACAACAACATAGACCTACTGTAGGACCCATAACTTCACCTAACAACAACATAGACCTACTGTAGGACCCATAACTTCACCTAACAACAACATAGACCTACTGTAGGACCCATAACTTCACCTAACAACAACATAGACCTACTGTAGGACCCATAACTTCACCTAACAACAACATAGACCTACTGTAGGGCCCATAACAACAAATATAGGAAAATAGCTCTGTGTGTTGAACAATAGCCTATCCATCAAGGAACAGTTCTCTACACATTATGAGCAAAGTAGGGATGTTGGATCCAACGTGGAGCGTATCTCTGTGTCCAAACAGACTAACGAGACCCTACTGTAAATCAACCAGACAATAACACATTATAAACATCCATTTGTTAGGGATGTTGGATCCAACATGGAGAACGGCATAACTGTCTTTACCAGAGTAATGAATGAAGAAGCACTTTGGTTGTTGTTGCATGTTGTGGCTTCTGTCATGTGACTGTCATTCAGAAAATGATTTCCTGGATCAGCTGATGATAGTTGAACATGTGACTGTAACTAAACAGCTACAGTATTAAGAATGATGTGTAATTATTGAAGAACTGCGTTAATGACAGTATCCATTTGGGTGTTGTCAATAAAGTTAAGGTGACTCTCGGTTAGAACCATTGGATTTAGTAAACTCTGAAATGATTTAGGATTTCTGTTCCCATGAAAACTGTTTTCCCAGCGTAACATAAGGAGACACTAAATGTTACGTAGGTAGAGAGCATTTCAGAGATCTGAATACAAAAAAACTGTCCTAACAGGACAATAACCTAAACCACAAGGCAAAATCTACACTGGAGGAGCTTACCAAGATGACATTGAATGTTCCTGAGTGGCCTAGTTACAGTTTGGACTTAAATCATCTTGAAAGTCTATAGCAAGACTTGAAAACGGCTTTCTAGCAATGATCAACAACCAACTTGACAGAACAGGAAGGATTTTAAAAAGAATAATGAATATTCACATGAAGATCAGTCTCCTATTGGATGACATCACGACTTCCCATCAAGCCAACTCCTTGGAGACCTTACTATGACATCACTCACTCCTTCTAGTTTGCAGTTGTCTAAAAAATCACTATTTTGCTCAAAACATTTATTTGTTTCCCATTAGTGTGTTTATACTTTACTGTATTTATATATCACTTTTCAACAGGAAAAGTTAAAAAATCCCTGGAGGACGTCATGAACAATTCATACAGTACAAAAACATATTTGAGTGTAGAATGCCCTTTTAAAAATCACACATTAGTTCAACAACTGCAGAGTTTGTGTCCCTGTTATATAAGATATTACTCACTGTATTTACTGGTGTTAATCAGATCAATGTCCCTGTTTTATTAGATAGTACTCACTGTATTTACTTGTGTTAATCAGATCAATGTCCCTGTTTTATTAGATAGTACTCACTGTATTTACTGGTGTTAATCAGATCAATGTCCCTGTTTTATTAGATAGTACTCACTGTATTTACTGGTGTTAATCAGATCAATGTCCCTGTTTTATAAGATATTACTCACTGTATTTACTGGTGTTAATCAGATCAATGTCCCTGTTTTATTAGATAGTACTCACTGTATTTACTGGTGTTAATCAGATCAATGTCCCTGTTTTAAACTGTTGGGGATAGGGGGCAGTATTTACACGGCCGGATAAAAAAACGTACCCAATTTAATCTGGTTACTACTCCTGCCCAGTAACTAGAATATGCATATAATTATTGGCTTTGGATAGAAAACACCCTAAAGTTTCTAAAACTGTTTGAATGGTGTCTGTGAGTATAACAGAACTCATATGGCAGGCAAAAATCTGAGAAGATTCTTACCAGGAAGTGGCCTGTCTGACAAGTTGTTGTCCATCTTGCCTCTGTTTATTGAAGACTGAGGATCTCTGCTGTAACGTGACACTTCCTATGGCTCCCATAGGCTCTCAGAACCCGGGAAAAAGCTGAATGACGTAATTCAAGGCCCAGGCTGAATCACATTATCGAATTGGGCAAGTGCTCTATCAGAGGGCCATTAGACGAGGCTCGTGCATGAGGGGATAGCATGCTTTTACTTTCTCTCTCGTTGAATGTAAACAGACTTTGCCGGTCGGAATATTATCGCTTTTTTATGAGAAAAGTGGCATAAAAATTGATTTTAAACAGCGGTTGACATGCTTCGAAGTACGGTAATGGAATATTTAGAATTTTTTTGTCACGAAATGCGCCATGCTCGTGACCCTTATTTACACTTCAGATAGTGTCTTGAACGCACGAACAAAACGCCGCTGTTTGAACATAACTATGGATTATTTGGGACCAAACCAACATTTGTTATTGAAGTAGAAGTCCTGGGAGTGCATTCTGACGAAGAACACCCAAGGTAATCAAACTTTTCTAATAGTAAATCGGAGTTTGGTGAATGCTAAACTTGCTGGGTGTCTAAATAGCTAGCCCTGTGATGCCGGGCTATCTACTTAGAATATTGCAAAATGTGCTTTCACCGAAAAGCTATTTTAAAATCGAGTGCATAGAGGAGTTCTGTATCTATAATTCTTAAAATAATTGTTATGTTTTTTGTGAACGTTTATCGTGAGTAATTTAGTAAATTCACTGGAAGTGTTCGGTGGGAAGGCTAGTCACATGCTAGTCACCTGCTAATGTAAAAAGCTGGTTTTTGATATAAATATGAACTTGATTGAACAGACATGCATGTATTGTATAACATAATGTCCTAAGATTGTCATCTGATGAAGATCATCAAAGGTTAGTGCTGCATTTTGCTGTGGTTTGGGTTTATGTGACATTATATGCTAGCTTGAAAAATGGGTGTCTGATTATTTCTGGCTGGGTACTCTGCTGACATAATCTAATGTTTTGCTTTCGTTGTAAAGCCTTTTTGAAATCGGACAGTGTGGTTAGATTAACGAGAGTCTTGTCTTTAAAATGGTGTAAAATAGTCATATGTTTGAGAAATTGAAGTAATAGCATTTCTAAGGTATTTGAAAAACGTGCCACGGGATTCAACTGGCTGTTGAGTAGGTGGGACGCAAGCGTCCCACCTAGCCCAGAGAGGTTAACACAGTGTCCAATGAAGGGCCAGATGTATACAAAATGGTGTCGTCTGCGTAGAGGTGGATCAAGGAATCACCCGCAGCAAGAGCAACATCGTTGGTATATACAGAGAAAAGAGTCGGTCTGAGAATTGAACCCTGTGGTACCCCCATAGAGACTGCCAAAGGTCCGGACAACAGGCCCTCCGATTTGACACAATGAACTCTGTCTGAGAAGTAGTTGGTGAACCAGGCGAGTCAGTCATTTGAGAAACCAAGGCTATTGAGTCTGCCGATAAGAATACAGTGATTGACAGAGTCGAAAGCCTTGGCCAGGTTGATGAAGACGGCTGCACAGTACTGTCTTTTATTGATGGCGGTTATGATATCGTTTAGTACCTTGAGCGTGGCTGAGGTGCACCCGTGACCAGCTCGGAAACTGGATTGCACAGCGGAGAAGGTATGGTGGGATTCAAAATGGTCAGTGATCTGTTTGTTAACTTGACTTTCAAAGACTTTAGAAAGGCAGGGCAGGATGGATATAGGTCTGTAACAGTTTGGGTCTAGAGTGTCACCCCCTTTAAAGAGGGGGATGACCACGGAAGCTTTCCAATCTTTAGGAATCTCGAGAAGATGGAAGAAGAAGGAGATTTTGTGGAGGCTTGGGGAAGTAGCTGCGGGGGGTGGGGAGCTGTTAGTGCAGTACGCCACAGGATGTTTTTGTGCTGGTTGAGGGCAGTCAGGTCTGGAGTGAACCAAGGGCTATATCTGTTCTTAGATCTATATTTTTTGAAAGGGGCATGCTTATTTAAGGTGGTGAGGAAATTATAATTAAAAAAACAACCAGGCATCCTCTACTGACGGGATGAGGTCAATATCCTTCCAGGAGACCCGGGCCAGGTCGATTAGAAAGTCGTGCTTGCAGAAGTGTTTTAGGGAGCGTTTGACAGTGATGAGGGGTGATCGTTCGACCGAGAACCCATAACAGATGCAGGCAATGAGGCAGAGATTGCTGAGATTCTGATTGAAAACAGCAGAGGTGTATTTGGAGGGCAAGTTGGTCAGGATAATATCTATGAGGGTGCCAATGTTTACGGATTTAGGGTTGTACCTGGTGGGTTCCTTGATAATTTGTGTGAGATTGAGGGCATCTAGCTTGGATTGTAGGACGGCCGGGGTGTTAACCTGTTGGGGCTAGGGGGCAGTATTTTCACGGCTGGATAAAAAAACGTACCCGATTTAATCTGGTTACTAATCCTACCCAGTAACTAGAATATGCATATACTTATTATATATGGATAGAAAACACCCTAAAGTTTCTAAAACTGTTTGAATGGTGTCTGTGAGTATAACAGAACTCATTTGGCAGGCAAAACCCTGAGACATTTTCTGACAGGAAGTGGATACCTGATGTGTTGAATTACCTTTAAGCCTATGCCATTGAAACACACAGGGGTTGATTAATGTTTTGGCACTTCCTATTGCTTCCACTAGATGTCACCAGCCTTTACAAAGTGTTTTGAGTCTTTTACTGTGAGATCTGACCGAACAAGTGCCATGGAACGGTGATGGCCGATTAGACTCTGGCGCGCGAGTTCATGTTGGGTACCCTCGTTCCAATACGTTATAAAAGAGAATGCATTCGTCCACCTTGAATATTATTCATGTTCTGGTTAAAAAAGGCCCTAATGATTTATGCTATACAACGTTTGACATGTTTGAACGAACGTAAATATATTTTTTCCCCTCGTTCATGAAGTGAAGTCCGGCGGGCTTAGATCATGTGCTAACAAGACGGAGATTTTTGGACATAAATGATGAGCTTTTTTGAACAAAACTACATTCGTTATGGACCTGTGATACCTGGAAGTGACATCTGATGAAGAGAATCAAAGGTAATGGATTATTTACATAGTATTTTCGATTTTAGATCTCCCCAACATGGCGGCTAGTCTGTATCGCAACGCGTATTTTTCTGGGCGCAGTGCTCAGATTATTGCAAAGTGTGATTTCCCAGTAAGGTTATTTTTAAATCTGGCAAGTTGATTGCGTTCAAGAGATGTAAATCTATAATTCTTTAAATGACAATATAATATTTTACCAATGTTTTCTAATTTTAATTATTTAATTTGTGGTGCTGACTTGACTGCCGGTTATTGGAGGGAAACGATTTCCTCAACATCAATGCCATAGTAAAACGCTGTTTTTGGATATAAATATGAACTTGATAGAACTAAAAATGCATGCATTGTCTAACATAATGTCCTAGGAGTGTCATCTGATGGAGATTGTAAAAGGTTAGTGCATCATTTTAGCTGGTTTTATGGTTTTGGTGACCCTGTCTTTGAATTGACAAAACATTACACACAGCTATTGTCAATGTACTCTCCTAACATAATCTAACTTTATGCTTTCGCCGTAAAACCTTTTTGAAATCGGACAACGTGGTTAGATTAAGGAGATGTTTATCTTTCAAAGGGTGTAAGATAGTTGTATGTTTGAAAAATTTGAATTTTGACATTTATTTGTTTTCAAATTTGCCGCTCTTGAAATGCACCTGCTGTTGATGGAGTGCACCACGGGGGGGACGCTAGCGTCCCACCTAGCCCATAGAGGTTAAGCATATCCCAGTTTAGGTCACCTAACAGAACAAACTCTGAAGATATATGGGGGCAATCGATTCACATATGGTGTCCAGGGCACAGCTGGGAGCTGAGGGGGGTCTGTAACAGGCGGCAACAGTGAGAGACTTATTTCTGGAGAGATTCTTTTTTTTAATTAGAAGCTTGAACTGTTTGGGCATGGACCTGGAAAGTATGACAGAACTTTGCAGGCCATCTCTGCAGTAGATAGCAACTCCTCCCCCTTTGGCAGTTCTATCTTGACAGATAATGTTGTAGTTGGGAACGGAAATTTCAGAATTTTTGGTGGCCTTCCAAAGCCAGGATTCAGACATGGCTAGGACATCAGGGTTGGCGGAGTGTGCTAAAGCAGTGAATAAAATAAACTTAGGGAGGAGGCTTCTGATGTTAACATGCATGAAACCAAGGCTTTTACGGTTACAGAAGTTAACAAATGAGAGCGCCTGGAGACACACAGGGCCTGGGTTAACCTCTACATTACCCTAGGAACAGAGGAGAATGATGAGAGTAAGGCTAAAGGCTATCAGAACTGGTCGAATAGTGCGTTGGGAACAGAGAATAAAAGGAGCAGATTTCTGGGCGTGGTAGGATAGATTCAAGGCATAATGTACAGACAGGGGTATGGTAGGGTGCGGGTACAATGGAGGTAAACCTAGGCATTGAGTGATGATAAGAGAGGTTGGATCTCTGGAGGCACCAGTTATGAGGTCACCGCATGTGTGGGAGGTGGGACAAAAGAGTTCTCTGAGGCATGTTCAGTGGGACTAGGGGCTCCGCAGTAAAATAAAACAATGATAACTACCCTAAACAACAGTATACAAGGCATATTGACATTAGAGAGAGACATAAAGCGAGGCATAAAGCAATCACAGGTGTTGATTGGGATAGCTAGCTAAGACAACAACGGGTAAGACAACAACAGTTAATCAGCTAAGATAATAACTGGTAAAGTGGCGATGAATGAGCAGAGAGGGTCAGTTAACTACATACGGGGCCTGAGTTCGAGGCTGTGGCCGACAGATAAACAAAACAAACAAAATGGAGTACCGTGATATTTTTACATAGTTGACAATGGCAATAAAAAAAAAATCCCTCCCTCTAGTCAGGTTATAGTGATGACTGGCTCCCTCCCTCTAGTCAGGTTATAGTGATGACTGGCTCCCTCTAGTCAGGTTATAGTGATGACTGGCTCCCTCCCTCTAGTCAGGTTATAGTGATGACTGGCTCCCTCTAGTCAGGTTATAGTGATGACTGGCTCCCTCTAGTCAGGTTATAGTGATGACTGGCTCCCTCCCTCTAGTCAGGTTATAGTGATGACTGGCTCCCTCCCTCTAGTCAGGTTATAGTGATGACTGGCTCCCTCTAGTCAGGTTATAGTGATGACTGGCTCCCTCCCTCTAGTCAGGTTATAGTGATGACTGGCTCCCTCTAGTCAGGTTATAGTGATGACTGGCTCCCTCTAGTCAGGTTATAGTGATGACTGGCTCCCTCCCTCTAGTCAGGTTATAGTGATGACTGGCTCCCTCCCTCTAGTCAGGTTATAGTGATGACTGGCTCCCTCCCTCTAGTCAGGTTATAGTGATGACTGGCTCCCTCCCTCTAGTCAGGTTATAGTGATGACTGGCGCCCTCCCTCTAGTCAGGTTATAGTGATGACTGGCTCCCTCCCTCTAGTCAGGTTATAGTGATGACTGGCTCCCTCCCTCTAGTCAGGTTATAGTGACGACTGGCTCCCTCCCTCTAGTCAGGTTATAGTGACGACTGGCTCCCTCCCTCTAGTCAGGTTATAGTGATGACTGGCTCCCTCCCTCTAGTCAGGTTATAGTGACGACTCCCTCCCTCTAGTCAGGTTATAGTGATGACTGGCTCCCTCCCTCTAGTCAGGTTATAGTGACGACTGGCTCCCTCCCTCTAGTCAGGTTATAGTGACGACTGGCTCCCTCTAGTCAGGTTATATTGATGACTGGCTCCCTCCCTCTAGTCAGGTTATAGTGATGACTGGCTCCCTCCCTCTAGTCAGGTTATAGTGATGACTGGCTCCCTCCCTCTAGTCAGGTTATAGTGATGACTGGCTCCCTCTAGTCAGGTTATAGTGATGACTGGCTCCCTCCCTCTAGTCAGGTTATAGTGATGACTGGCTCCCTCTAGTCAGGTTATAGTGATGACTGGCTCCCTCCCTCTAGTCAGGTTATAGTGATGACTGGCTCCCTCCCTCTAGTCAGGTTATAGTGATGACTGGCTCCCTCCCTCTAGTCAGGTTATAGTGATACGGGCTCCCTCTAGTCAGGTTATAGTGATGACTGGCTCCCTCCCTCTAGTCAGGTTATATTGATGACTGGCTCCCTCCCTCTAGTCAGGTTATATTGATGACTGGCTCCCTCCCTCTAGTCAGGTTATAGTGATGACTGGCTCCCTCCCTCTAGTCAGGTTATAGTGATGACTGGCTCCCTCCCTCTAGTCAGGTTATATTGATGACTGGCTCCCTCCCTCTAGTCAGGTTATAGTGATGACTGGCTCCCTCCCTCTAGTCAGGTTATAGTGATGACTGGCTCCCTCCCTCTAGTCAGGTTATAGTGATGACTGGCTCCCTCCCTCTAGTCAGGTTATAGTGATGACTGGCTCCCTCCCTCTAGTCAGGTTATAGTGATGACTGGCTCCCTCTAGTCAGGTTATAGTGACGACTGGCTCCCTCCCTCTAGTCAGGTTATAGTGACGACTGGCTCCCTCCCTCTAGTCAGGTTATAGTGATGACTGGCTCCCTCCCTCTAGTCAGGTTATAGTGATGACTGGCTCCCTCTAGTCAGGTTATAGTGATGACTGGCTCCCTCCCTCTAGTCAGGTTATAGTGATGACTGCCTCCCTCCCTCTAGTCAGGTTATAGTGATGACTGGCTCCCTCCCTCTAGTCAGGTTATAGTGATGACTGGCTCCCTCTAGTCAGGTTATAGTGATGACTGGCTCCCTCCCTCTAGTCAGGTTATATTGATGACTGGCTCCCTCTAGTCAGGTTATAGTGATGACTGGCTCCCTCTAGTCAGGTTATAGTGATGACTGGCTCCCTCCCTCTAGTCAGGTTATAGTGACGACTGGCTCCCTCCCTCTAGTCAGGTTATAGTGACGACTGGCTCCCTCCCTCTAGTCAGGTTATAGTGACGACTGGCTCCCTCCCTCTAGTCAGGTTATAGTGACGACTGGCTCCCTCCCTCTAGTCAGGTTATAGTGACGACTGGCTCACTCCCTCTAGTCAGGTTATAGTGACGACTGGCTCCCTCCATCTAGTCAGGTTATAGTGACGACTGGCTCCCTCCCTCTAGTCAGGTTATAGTGATGACTGGCTCCCTCCCTCTAGTCAGGTTATAGTGATGACTGGCTCCCTCCCTCTAGTCAGGTTATAGTGATGACTGGCTCCCTCTAGTCAGGTTATAGTGATGACTGGCTCCCTCTAGTCAGGTTATGTTGACGACTGGCTCCCTCCCTCTAGTCAGGTTATAGTGATGACTGGCTCCCTCCCTCTAGTCAGGTTATAGTGATGACTGGCTCCCTCCCTCTAGGTCAGGTTATAGTGATGACTGGCTCCCTCCCTCTAGTCAGGTTATAGTGATGACTGGCTCCCTCTAGTCAGGTTATAGTGATGACTGGCTCCCTCTAGTCAGGTTATGTTGACGACTGGCTCCCTCCCTCTAGTCAGGTTATAGTGATGACTGGCTCCCTCCCTCTAGTCAGGTTATAGTGATGACTGGCTCCCTCCCTCTAGGTCAGGTTATAGTGATGACTGGCTCCCTCCCTCTAGTCAGGTTATAGTGATGACTGGCTCCCTCTAGTCAGGTTATGTTGATGACTGGCTCCCTCCCTCTAGTCAGGTTATAGTGATGACTGGCTCCCTCCCTCTAGTCAGGTTATAGTGATGACTGGCTCCCTCCAGTCAGGTTATAGTGATGACTGGCTCCCTCCCTCTAGTCAGGTTATAGTGATGACTGGCTCCCTCCCTCTAGTCAGGTTATAGTGATGACTGGCTCCCTCCCTCTAGTCAGGTTATAGTGATGACTGGCTCCCTCCCTCTAGTCAGGTTATAGTGATGACTGGCGCCCTCCCTCTAGTCAGGTTATAGTGATGACTGGCTCCCTCCCTCTAGTCAGGTTATAGTGATGACTGGCTCCCTCCCTCTAGTCAGGTTATAGTGATGACTGGCTCCCTCCCTCCCTCTAGTCAGGTTATAGTGACGACTGGCTCCCTCTAGTCAGGTTATGTTGACGACTGGCTCCCTCCAGTCATTTGTGTGTTTTAATTATTTAATCAAACAGCGTGCTTAAAGCATCAGACAAGTTCAGTACATATAGTTGATTTTATTAAAACACATGGGGTGATTGGTAGAAAGAACAGATGACTCTTGGTTGACCAAGATTTATTTTAGTTGGGGACAGCACTAGAACATGATGTTGGGGCTCCAGAGTGGCGCAGCGGACACTGCATCTCAGTGCTTGAGGCTTCACTACAGACACCCTGGTTCAAATCCAGGCTGTATCACAACCGGCCGTGATTTGGAGTCCCATAGGGCGGCGCACAATTGGCCCAGCGTTTTCCGGGGTAGGCAGTCATAGTAAATAAGAATTTGTTCTTATCCTGTTGGGTCTAGGGGGCAGCATTTGCACGTCTGGATAAAAAAAATGTACCCGATTTAATCTGGTTACTAATCCTACCCAGTAACTAGAATATGCATATACTTATTATATATGGATAGAAAACACTCTAAAGTTTCCAAAACTGTTTGAATGGTGTCTGTGAGTATAACAGAACTCATTTGGCAGGCAAAACCCTGAGACATTTTCTGACAGGAAGTGGATACCTGATGTGTTGTATTGACTTTAAACCTATCCCATTGAAACACACAGGGGTTTAGGAATATTTTGGCACTTCCTATTGCTTCCACTAGATGTCACCAGCCTTTACAAAGTGTTTTGAGTCTTCTGGAGGGAGATCTGACCGAACAAGAGCCATGGAACGGTGATGTCCCATTAGACACCTGGCGCGCTACTTCATGTTGGGTACCCTCGTTCCAATACGTTATAAAAGGCTATGCATTCGTCCACCTTGAATATTATTCATGTTCTGGTTAAAAAAGGCCCTAATGATTTATGCTATACAACGTTTGACATGTTTGAACGAACGGAAATATATTTTTTCCCCTCGTTCATGACGAGAAGTCCGGCTGGCTTACATCATGTGCTAACGAGACGGAGATTTTTGGACATAAATGATGAGCTTTTTTGAACAAAACTACATTCGTTATGGACCTGTGATACCTGGAAGTGACATCTGATGAAGAGAATCAAAGGTAATGGATTATTTACATAGTATTTTCGATTTTAGATCTCCCCAACATGACGTCTAGTCTGTATCGCAACGCGTATTTTTCTGGGCACAGTGCTCAGATTATTGCAAAGTGTGATTTCCCAGTAAGGTTATTTTTAAATCTGGCAAGTTGATTGCGTTCAAAAGATGTAAATCTATAATTCTTTAAATGACAATATAATATTTTACCAATGTTTTCTAATTTTAATTATTTAATTTGTGACGCTGACTTGACTGCCGGTTATTGGAGGGAAACGATTTCCTCAACATCAATGCCATAGTAAAACGCTGTTTTTGTATATAAATATGAACTTGATAGAACTAAAAATGCATGCATTGTCTAACATAATGTCCTAGGAGTGTCATCTGATGGAGATTGTAAAAGGTTAGTGTATCATTTTAGCTGGTTTTATGGTTTTGGTGACCCTGTCTTTGACTTGACAAAACATTACACACAACTCTTGTAAATGTACTGTCCTAACATACTCTAAATTTATGCTTTCGCCGTAAAACCTTTTTGAAATCGTAAAACGTGGTTAGATTAAGGAGATGTTTATCTTTCAAATGGTGTAACATAGTTGTATTTTTGAAAAATTTGAATTTTGACATTTATTTGGATTCAAATTTGCCGCTCTTGAAATGCACCTGCTGTTGATGGAGTGCACCACAGGTGGCACGCTAGCGTCCCACCTAGCCCCAAGAGGTTAACTGACTTGCCTAGTTAAAGAAAGGTTACATTTAAATACATTTAAAAAATAGAGTTTCATGACAAACCATTTTTTACAAATCCGGCAAGGCACCAATTTTGAGAAGGGTTTAAAACAAAGGTTTCAAACCAATTCATGAATGTAATTGAATCTAGGTATGTCTTGGTAGCTTTTCGGTGAAAGCACATTTTGCAATATTTTGAGTAGATAGCCCAGCATCACAGGGCTAGCTATTTAGACACCCACCAAGTTTAGCCCTCACCAAAGTCAGATTTACTATACAAAAAATGTTATTACCTTTGCTGTTCTTCGTCAGAATACACTCCCAGGACTTCTACTTCAATAACAAATGTTGGTTTGGTTCAAAATAATCCATAGTTATGTTCAAATATCCTCTGTTTTGTTCGTGCGTTCAAGACACTATCCGAAGGGTAAATAAGGGTGACGCGCCCGACGCGTTTCGTGACAAAACATTTCTAAATATTCCATTACCGTACTTCGAAGCATGTCAACCGCTGTTTAAAATCAATTTTGATGCCATTTTTCTCGTAAAAAAGCGATAATATTCCGACCGGGAAACCGTGTTTTAGTTCAAAGACAGAGAAAATAAAAACATGGGGTCGCCTCGTGCACGCGCCTCAGTCTCATTGTCCTCTGATAGACCACTTACCAAAGGCGCTAATGTTTTTCAGCCAGGGGCTGCAAAGACATCATTCAGCTTTTTCCCGAGTTCTGAGAGCCTATGGGAGCCGTAGGAAGTGTCACGTTACAGCAAAGATCCTAAGTTTTCAATAAAGAGAGTCAAGAAGCCCAAGGAATGGTCAGAGAGGGCACTGTCTGTACAGAATCTTCTCAGGTTTTTGCCTGCTTTGGATAGAAAACACCCTAAAGTTTCTAAAACTGTTTGAATGGTGTCTGTGAGTATAACAGAACTCATATGGCAGGCAAAAACCTGAGAAGATTTCATGCAGGAAGTGGCCTGTCTGACAAGGTGTCGTTCATCTTGCCTCTGTTTATTGAAGACTGAGGATCTCTGCTATAACGTGACACTTCCTACGGCTCCCATAGGCTCTCAGAAGGCGGCAAAAATCTGAATCGTGGCAACAACAGAAAAGCAGATGCGGAAACGAAAAAGGCAGGTCTTAAACCGCAGCCGTCGACACAGCAGTTCTTAAAATTGGAAGTAAACATAGACAAAGCTATATTAAAATTGTCAGTCTAGAGCACCAGTGAAAGGGATTTCAAAATGGGAGAAGTTAGGAGCAATTTATATAAGGACGGTATTTGGTATCATGATAAGTTACCAATACTACCTAAGTCATTGTTTAGAAATGCGGCAAGATTGACACAAGGGCAGAGCCATGTGTCAACAGGGGGATAGTATAGCAGGTTCGGAAAAACTTTGTAGCCTATTGGATAACAAACTACTTAAAAAAAACATTTTTTTATAATAGATAAGTATATTAAATGGGAAGAAGCGGTCCCAACTTACTGGGTGGACACGATTAGGGTAGTTGGGATATAGATATATATATAGAAACAGATGGAGTATAATGAAGGCCAGGGTTTTTGACTGTAATCCAGAGCAAGGGAAGTATTGCTTGAAGATAGGAATGACCATTAAAAGCATAAAGAAAGAGGATTTAGGGTTAGGGTATGTTGGCCTTGACCAGATCATAGTCGACACTGCAGTACCATTCCGAGTAGTAGAGGTTAGGACAGGAGATAGTTCTACCGCCAGCCAGAATACCAGTAGTACCCCTGATAAAACGGACATTACCCGTGTAGTCATCCAGAGCCAAGGACCGGTGAGGATAGTTCAGACAAAAGATCTTAAGGAAGTGATTGAGGTGGAGACTTGGTTTGGGGATTCCAACCTATGGCTGGAATGGATTCAGTATACAGCTAGATCAGTAGCTAAAGAAGAAGGTTATGCCTGCGCAACAGCCAAACTTCAGTTGACAACCATCCCCTTTCTACTCGATGGAATTAATTTACCAAGGGGAATGGCCTGAATGGTAAAGCTGTTCATGAAGGCAAGGAAGCCAGACAGTTGCACTGATCTGCATTATCTGTATCCTATGCGCCCATTAGATCCAGACTTCCCCCTTTCACAGTCGCAGGAGGAGACTATTATTGTGTGGCTCGACACAACACACACGGATGGAACGTAGGGGAAGTAAGAACATGCAATAGGACAGAGAATGTTACAACTGACGAGACAATGAGGGACCTGACTGGGTGGTTGAGTTCCGAGGACTTTAGTAAGATAAAAAGGCAGAGAGCGAATGTCTGGTGGTTGTGTGGAGGTATGAAGCTGTGGCCAAACCTGCCTGCAAATTGGACTGGTATTTGTGCATTGGTACAGTTAGGCATGCCCTTCACCCTTATACAACACAAAGACCTAGTGCCAGGTGAAAGAGAGGGGAGGAGTGCTCCGTCAGGGTCCTTTGATGATATAATTTACATTGATAGGATTGGGGTTCCAAGGGGGGTGCCTGATGAGTTTAAAGCTAGGAATCAGATATGGGCTGGATTGGTATCAAGTCTTTTTTGGTGGTCGACTCTCAATAAAAATGTGGATTGGATAAATTACATTTATTATAACCAACAGCGTTTCATCAACTATACCAGAAAGGCAATTAAAGGGTTAGCAGAACAGACAGCTGTGACCACTTTGATGGTATTGCAGAATAGAATAGCTTCGGATATGCTTCTGGCTGAAAAGGGTGGTGTGTGTGTGATGTTCGGATCTGAATGCTGTACTTTCATTCCTGAGAACACAGCTCCAGATGGATCAGTGACCAAGGCCCTGGCCGGTCTAAACAATTTAGCTCAGGAGTTAGCAGAATATTCCGGGGTGGACACGGCACTCACGGGATGGTTTGATAGTACGTTCGGAAAATGGAAAAAGGTTGTAATCACTGTGTTGTGGGCTGCTTTCACCTGTATGACTGTGTTGATATTATGTGGTTGTTGTTTGGTCCCTTGTGCGAGAGGTCTCATTTCCAGGGCTCTGGAGAGATCGATGACGGAGCAGATGGTGAGATACGGACCGATTCCAAGTTCAGACCAGTGGGATGACAAATACCTAACGCCGAGCCTGGTGGAGGATTCATTCAATTACGAGGAGCCCATGTTAGACGAGACCATCTTTAATGTTTAGGAAGACTGTTTCTCTAAATGAAGGTCATAGCAAAAATCCTAATCCGAAGAGTTATGACTGGACATAGGCTTAGAACAGTCATTGATAAGTATGTAATGAAATACATGTATTTGTTTTTTTTTATTTAGTTTGATTTTGTGTGACATTTCTGAATCCAATAAAATTAGATGTGTTATAGTGTATGTGAAATATTTAGCCAATAGGGTGGATTGTAGTGGAAATAATATGATTAAAGGTTTGACTAAAGGATTTCACCCTGAAAAGGTATAACCGAGTGATTATAAGATGAATGTACTAATGTGTGTGTGTCGGAAAAGTTGAAGCTTAATGATTTAGCAATGTAAGCAACCAGACAGCAGACAACTTGTGACCACTGTGAAACTGATAACAGGAAGAAGGTCTCCCCACCCAGGGAGGGGAGAAACCTTTAGGCTTGCAGTAGATTATGTAACATGGGGCAGGATATGATAAGCAATGTATGAGATGGAGAAGACTTGTAAATAAGCATTGACAGTGTTAACCTCTTGGGGCTAGGTGGGACGCTAGCGTGCCACCTGTGGTGCACTCCATCAACAGCAGGTGCATTTCAAGAGCGGCAAATTTGAATCCAAATAAATGTCAAAATTCAAATTTTTCAAAAATACAACTATGTTACACCATTTGAAAGATAAACATCTCCTTAATCTAACCACGTTTTACGATTTCAAAAAGGTTTTACGGCGAAAGCATAAATTTAGAGTATGTTAGGACAGTACATTTACAAGAGTTGTGTGTAATGTTTTGTCAAGTCAAAGACAGGGTCACCAAAACCATAAAACCAGCTAAAATGATACACTAACCTTTTACAATCTCCATCAGATGACACTCCTAGGACATTATGTTAGACAATGCATGCATTTTTAGTTCTATCAAGTTCATATTTATATACAAAAACAGCGTTTTACTATGGCATTGATGTTGAGGAAATCGTTTCCCTCCAATAACCGGCAGTCAAGTCAGCGTCACAAATTAAATAATTAAAATTAGAAAACATTGGTAAAATATTATATTGTCATTTAAAGAATTATAGATTTACATCTTTTGAACGCAATCAACTTGCCAGATTTAAAAATAACCTTACTGGGAAATCACACTTTGCAATAATCTGAGCACTGTGCCCAGAAAAATACGCGTTGCGATACAGACTAGACGTCATGTTGGGGAGATCTAAAATCGAAAATACTATGTAAATAATCCATTACCTTTGATTCTCTTCATCAGATGTCACTTCCAGGTATCACAGGTCCATAACGAATGTAGTTTTGTTCAAAAAAGCTCATCATTTATGTCCAAAAATCTCCGTCTCGTTAGCACATGATGTAAGCCAGCCGGACTTCTCGTCATGAACGAGGGGAAAAAATATATTTCCGTTCGTTCAAACATGTCAAACGTTGTATAGCATAAATCATTAGGGCCTTTTTTAACCAGAACATGAATAATATTCAAGGTGGACGAATGCATAGCCTTTTATAACGTATTGGAACGAGGGTACCCAACATGAAGTAGCGCGCCAGGTGTCTAATGGGACATCACCGTTCCATGGCTCTTGTTCGGTCAGATCTCCCTCCAGAAGACTCAAAACACTTTGTAAAGGCTGGTGACATCTAGTGGAAGCAATAGGAAGTGCCAAAATATTCCTAAACCCCTGTGTTTTTCAATGGGATAGCTTTAAAGTCAATACAACACATCAGGTATCCACTTCCTGTCAGAAAATGTCTCAGGGTTTTGCCTGCCAAATGAGTTCTGTTATACTCACAGACACCATTCAAACAGTTTTGGAAACTTTAGAGTGTTTTCTATCCATATATAATAAGTATATGCATATTCTAGTTACTGGGTAGGATTAGTAACCAGATTAAATCGGGTACATTTTTTTTATCCAGACGTGCAAATGCTGCCCCCTAGACCCAACAGGTTAAAGAAGAGGAGGGGCATTTGTAAGGGGTATGACATATGGTATGACCAAATGTCAGGTATAAAAGGCTGTGTACATTGTATGATATTCAGAGCTCTCATAAATAAACATTCTGACCAATTGTAGGCTGGCTCTCCGTCTGCTTCATCCAACCAGAATCTTACACCCTCTGGGGGGCAGACTGAGTAGTTTAATTGAAGTTCGGTTTATGAACATTGGGAACAGAATTCCCATGACAATTTGGTCCTTCGAGCCGGATTCCAACATCTGTCCCTGTCTTCCTAAGGTAACACGCCGAAAACCGTGTACGGGCGGGTGATTGACTCGTAAATTGTCCTGTCCCCTGAAATTGGGGTTCCATATCAGGCCGGTAAATATCTAAGGTCGACAGGGACGGTGACGGAATCCAACCTACATTGCCTTTCCCAGCCTACAAGACAAAGGTCAGTAAATCTTTATTTACGCGGATTTGGGGGAATAATACCTGTATGATTGCATGTAGTGGATAAGGGAGTTAGTGTAGTCTAGGTGTTAAACGCCAAAATATCCGTTGGGGCATACTAACCTGGTGACCTGTCTTTAGAATATTGTGTGGAGAACCCTGATATAGGTAGTATTCTATGCAATTGGAAGAGAGGAATTGGGTGTAGAGCCATCCTAGGCAAGGTGTGGGGGGGTCCGTGATGACCCTAGGTATCTGTGGCCACTACCAATGTAAACTATCTAATGTTGAGACCTAAAGGTTAAACTGGTCGATATACATTAGGCAAGCTAATGCGCTTAGATCTAAAGGATAACTGATCTAGAGTATATTAGCGGGGAGGGTAGTCGAGATCTAACAGGGCGCAAAAATTGGTCTGACTATTCTATGGAAGGAGGAAGCACACACACATAGATTGTGAAAAGCACATACACAGAGATCGTGTGCATAGAGTGTGAGCACCCACACAGAGAGGAGTGATAAACACATAGATTGTGATACACATAGAAGGTTTAAATGGAAACAGAGTAAAAGTATATATACATAGATTAAAGATAATAACAGATTATAGAAACACACGCATAGATTGTGCAGCCTAATAATAAATAGTTATTGAATAACCATGGGTGGCAAACCCTCAAAGGAGGTGCAGGAATTAACTGGAGATGAGCAGTATATGGAGTTAAATGTTATAAAATAAATATTTATTTCAGTTTAATGTGGAGAAGGAAGTATGAATTTGATGGAAGTTTGGACATAGAAAAGTCGGGACTAATGATAAGAAAGATACATAAGGTATGTGGGGACAAGACAGGGAAACAGCAGGTCGAGGGTTAGACATAGCCAGGGTGTGGCTGTCTGAAGCCTGGAGAAGAAGGTGAGAAGGCAAGTCTAGAGAAAGAGAGAGAGAAAGTTGAAGAAGGATATCAGCAGCGAAAAAATTATGTCCGTTTGAGATAGGTTTACTGACCAGTTAAAAGTAACTTGTGTATGTGTGAGACCTAATAACTTATCAAAAGTCACAATAGTAATTATTCCTAAATTCTGAGAAGGGGAAAAAGAGACAGAAACAACGAGGAAGAGAGCAGAGGGTGAAAAGAAAAAGGAAGTTACTAAGAAAGTTGAAAAGTTGGTTTGGCAATTTACATGTTACTTTTAAGTCTTGGACATTTCATAATTGTGAAGTCGAAAGAGAAGAGAAAGTTGAGAAGTTGGTTTTACTCTTACGATAGAGGAAAGGCAGAACGTTGTTGGAGTAGAGGTTATATATTTTTTAGATTGTTTAGTTAACCTGTTTAGGATAGGGGGCAGTATTGACACGGCTGGATAAAAAACATACCCGATTTAATCTGGTTACCACTCCTACCCAGTAACTAGAATATGCATATACTTATTACATATGGATAGAAAACACCCTAAATTTTCTAAAACTGTTTGAATGGTGTCTGTGAGTATAACAGAACTCATTTGGCAGGCAAAACCCTGAGACATTTTCTGACAGGAAGTGGATACCTGATGTGTTGTATTACCTTTAAACCTATCCCATTGAAAAACACAGGGGCTGAGGAATATTTTGGCACTTCCTATTGCTTCCACTAGATGTCACCAGCCTTTACAAAGTGTTTTGAGTCTTCTGGAGGGAGATCTGACCGAACAAGAGCCATGGAACGATGATGTCCCATTAGACACCTGGCGCGCGAGTTCATGTTGGGTACCCTCGTTCCAATACGTTATAAAAGAGTATGCATTCGTCCACCTTGAATATTATTCATGTTCTGGTTAAAAAAGGCCCTAATGATTTATGCTATACAACGTTTGACATGTTTGAACGAACGTAAATATATTTTTTCCCCTCGTTCATGACGAGAAGTCCGGCTGGCTTAGATCATGTGCTAACAAGACGGAGATTTTTGGACATAAATGATGAGCTTTTTTGAACAAAACTACATTCGTTATGGACCTGTGATACCTGGAAGTGACATCTGATGAAGAGAATCAAAGGTAATGGATTATTTACATAGTATTTTTGATTTTAGATCTCCCCAACATGACGTCTAGTCTGTATCGCAACGCGTATTTTTCTGGGCGCAGTGCTCAGATTATTGCAAAGTGTGATTTCCCAGTAAGGTTATTTTTAAATCTGGCAAGTTGATTGCGTTCAAGAGATGTAAATCTATAATTCTTTAAATGACAATATAATATTTTACCAATGTTTTCTAATTTTAATTATTTAATTTGTGACGCTGACTTGACTGCCGGTTATTGGAGGGAAACGATTTCCTCAACATCAATGCCATAGTAAAACGCTGTTTTTGGATATAAATATGAACTTGATAGAACTAAAAATGCATGCATTGTCTAACATAATGTCCTAGGAGTGTCATCTGATGGAGATTGTAAAAGGTTAGTGCATCATTTTAGCTGGTTTTATGGTTTTGGTGACCCTGTCTTTGAATTGACAAAACATTACACACAACTATTGTAAATGTACTGTCCTAACATACTCTAAATTTATGCTTTCGCCGTAAAACCTTTTTGAAATCGTAAAACGTGGTTAGATTAAGGAGATGTTTATCTTTCAAAGGGTGTAAAATAGTTGTATGTTTGAAAAATTTGAATTTTGACATTTATTTGGATTCAAATGTGCCGCTCTTGAAATGCACCTGCTGTTGATGGAGTGCACCACGGGTGGCACGCTAGCGTCCCACCTAGCCCATAGAGGTTAAGAAGGGGAGGTTCATAGATTTGAAGTACAGTGAAATTATCATCATTATTAGGTTTTGTTTGTAGTGAACTTTTTGGTTATACACACACATGGAATCGTTGAAGTTTTATTTTCTGAGTTTTAATTAAATATGTGATAAGGGAATGTCTGGGAACCTGGGATCCAACATGTATAAAATGTCTGATGGTTTTTCTTTAATTTGTCTAATATAATAAGAAACACCATTTTGAAAGGGTGGTATGACTTTTGACCTCTTTCATGGCACCCCTTTGTGGTCTGATCAGCCTCATGGGAGGGCCATTTGGATGATGAATTTAAGGTCATTTGTAATATTGGTTTTAAGGAAATTTGTATAATTGATAATGATGATGGAGTTTAAAGTTCTTAGACACATTGGTAATTTGAACCAATGAGAAGACAGAATGACGATAAGGGTACAATAATTTTTCTTTGTGGAGTAGTTCAGATTAGTGAATTTGATCTGATTATGTTATTTGAATATCTTTTGACCAGTAGTGGTATTTTTATACATTATAAAGCTACGTTTATCTGTGGTTGGAAGCAGTGTAAGGAATTTAACACAACAAGGTTGTGAAATTGCCATAATATTATTATTATATTTAGCCAGAATAAGCGTAATAACGGTAGACTTAGGTTAACCTCTTACATCTAGACGTTCCGCTAGCGGAACACCTGCTCCAATATCCAATGATAGGCGTGGCGCGAATTACAAATTCCTCAAAAATACAAAAACTTCAATTTTTCAAACATATGACTATTTCACAGCATTTTAAAGATAAGACTCTCCTTTATCTAACCACACTGTCCGATTTCAAAAAGGCTTTACAGCGAAAGCAAAACATTAGATTATGTCAGCAGAGTACCAAGCCAGAAATAATCAGACACCCATTTTTCAAGATAGCATATAATGTCACAAAAACCCAGAAGACAGCTAAATGCAGCACTAACCTTTGATGATCTTCATCAGATGACACACCTAGGACATTATGTTATACAATACATGCATGTTTTGTTCAATCAAGTTCATATTTATATCAAAAAACAGCTTTTTACATTAGCATGTGACGTTCAGAACTAGCATACAAACTTCCGGAGGAATTTGCTAACATTTTACTAAATTACTCACGATAAACGTTCACAAAAATCATAACAATTATTTTAAGAATTATAGATACAGAACTCCTCTATGCACTCGATATGTCCGATTTTAAAATAGCTTTTTGGTGAAAGCACTTTTTGCAATATTCTAAGTACATAGCCCAGCCATCACGGGCTAGCTATTTAGACACCCGGCAAGTTTAGCCTTCACCAAAATCAGATTTACTATCATAAAACTTTGATTACCTTTTGTTGTCTTCGTCAGAATGCACTCCCAGGACTGCTACTTCAATAACAAATGTTGGTTTGGTCCAAAATAATCCATCGTTATATCCGAATAGCGGCGTTTTGTTCGTGCGTCCCAGACACTATCCGAAATGGTAAATCAGGGTTGCGCGCATGGCGCAATTCGTGACAAAAAATGTCTAAATATTCCATTACCGTACTTCGAAGCATGTCAACCGCTGTTTAAAATCAATTTTTATGCAATTTATCTCGTAAAAAAGCGATAATATTCCGACCGGGAATCTCCTTTTCGGCAAACAGAGGAAAAATCACAAAGACGGGGGCGGCCAGGTCACGCGCCTAAACCCACAGTCCCTTGATCGGCCACTTGAGAAAGGCGATAATGTGTTTCAGCCTGGGGCTGGGATGACGACATTCTGTTTTTTCCCGGGCTCTGAGCGCCTATGGACGACGTAGGAAGTGTCACGTTAGAGCAGAGATCCTTAGTAAAAGATAGAGATGGAAAAGAAGTTCAAGAAATGGTCAGACAGGCCACTTCCTGTAAAGGAATCTCTCAGGTTTTGACCTGCCATTTGAGTTCTGTTATACTCACAGACACCATTCAAACAGTTTTAGAAACTTTGGAGTGTTTTCTATCCAAAGACAATAATTATATGCATATTCTAGTTAATGGGCAGGAGTAGTAACCAGATTAAATCAGATATGTTTTTTATCCAGCCGTGAAAATACTGCCCCCTAGCCATAACAGGTTAAGAAGGTAGAGCAGGGCTTTATTATGGACAGACTTCTCCCCATCTTAGCTACTGTCGTATCAATATGTTTTGACCATGGCAGTTTACAATCCAGGGTTACTCCAAGCAGTTTAGTCACCTCAACTTGCTCAATTTCCACATTATTCATTACGAGATGAACAGGTGAGCAGTACGCGTCTATGAAATGAGAGCATGAACAGTGTGAGGACCGTTAAAACGTCTTAGGGCTAGGGGGCAGTTTTCGGAAGTTCAGAGATTCTGGCGAGCCCAAAGTAAAATGCCTGTTACTCAGGCCCAGAAGCTATGCATAGAATTGGTAGATTTGGAAAGAAAACACTCTGACGTTTCCAAAATTGTTCAAATAATGTCTGTGAGTATAACAGAACAGATATGGCAGGCGAAAACCCGAAGAAAATCCGACCAGAAAATAAATAAATAAAATCACAGGCTCATAGTTTGTAAAGCTATTGAAAACTCCTATGTCCGTCACCCAGATTGCAATTCATAATAGCTTCCACTAGATGTCAACAGTATTTATTCATGGTTTTGAGGCTTCTATTTTTAAAAATAAATAAATATTTACACTTTCAGTGAGCTGACTGCTTGGGTCACATCAGTGTTTTTGTGCGCGATGGAGAGGGTGCACACTTGCGTATTTGTCATTCCTATTGAACACAGTACTTTCCGTATGAAATATTATAGTTTATTTACATTTTAGACAACCTGAGGATGATATAGACACATTATTTGACTTGTTTGGACGAAATTTACTGGTAGCTTTTAGAACTTCTTTGTCTGCATGTTGAAGGAGTGGATTTCTGAAGTCACGGCGCCTGGGCTCTGGGCCCCAGGGCAAAATTATTGCCCCCCCCCACTCTGGGACCTATGGTTGCCACCAGTCTGCTTGCCGTTCTCAGTTATCGTCAGGTACTGTATGTGGATGATCAGGGCTTTATTCAGAAAAAGTTTCTTGGGCTACCTTGATTTGCCAAGTGGGCGAGATTTGAATTCCGTGTTTATCTTCATGGACAAACTTGTTGTTCAAACCTACGATGGCTCAGCTTCAAGGGAACGTATCTGCTGTTTGTATTTCCAGCTGAGTCCTCTCCTGTTCCATGATTTAACAAGCGATGACCACTCCACTACCATTGTCAACTACCTCCTCACATGAACTGGAAGCCACGTCTCATGTGGCCCACTCATCCACTGGCACATTGAATGTTTCCTCTCCAAGCACTGTGAGGGAACCCCTGTCAATTTTCTCTCATTACTTTATGTAGAGTCAATCACAAACACAATCACATTATTACACGTCTATGATTTTACTCCTTGCTTGGACTAAATCATTCTTAGCTCTTTTGTCTCACTGTGTAGTGTTTTTGTGTTATTGTCTTCCCAATCCTGTCCTGCACTGGTCAAGCCTCTGAACACCTCAACTCATGCCTCATACCCTCATTCAATCACTGCTGTGATCCCTTCCCAAAATGGTGTAAGTAGCCCTCTCATTCCTATTCCCCATAATATTGTACTATAAGTGTCTTTATTAAATGCTTTAGGTTAAAATAATTACTCTTTGACAATTTTAGAAACACATTTTGACGTCTCTGTGGGTCTCCCATCCTCCTCAACAACAGAAATGTCTAATAACGTCTAATACAATTCATCATTAATAATTCTGCAAGTTTTCTGTGTTCAGAAGCCTGATTCTACTCACTGTGGTAGTGTGGAAGTGTTGAGCTGTATTATTTGACCTGTGGTCCTGTTGTCCCCAGTTCCAGTGGTGAAGATAATGTCTTAATTGAGCTTCTTGTCTGTGACTGAGATACGTAATCTGCACATTTACTAAAACGTCAGCTCTCATCTCTCCCAATGTTCTCAATGTCAAACCATGAAGGCCGGGTAGTTTTTTTTCATGATTGCAACCCAGGTCGTTTTAGTCGGCTGGCCCTCGCTAAATATTCGTCGCCAGACCCACTGGCTCCAGGTCATCTACAAGTCTATGCTAGGTAAAGCTCCGCCTTATCTCAGCTCACTGGTCACGATAACAACACCCAACCGTAGCACGCGCTCCAGCAGGTACATCTCACTGGTCATCCCCAAAGCCAACACCTCCATTGGCCGCCTTTCCTTCCAGTTTTCTGCTGCCAGTGACTGGAACGAATTGCAAAAATCGCTGAAGCCGGAGACTTATTGCTCCCTCACTAACTTTAAACATCAGCTATCTGAGCAGCTAACCGATCGCTGCAGCTGTACACAGCCCATCTGTAAATAGCCCATCCAATCTACCTACCTCATCCCCATATTGTTTTTATTTACTTTTCTGCTCTTCTGCACACCAGTATCACTACTTACACATCATCATCTGCTCATCTATCACTCCAGTGTTAATCTGCTAAATTGTCATTACTTTGCTACTACGGCCTATTTATTGCCTTACCTCCTCACTCCATTTCCACACACTGTATATAGACTTTCTTTTTTCTTTTGTGTTGACTGTACGCTTGTTTATTCCATGTAACTCTGTGTTGTTGTTTCTGTCGCACTGCTTTGCTTTATTCTTGGCCAGGTCGCAGTTGTAAATGAGAACTTGTTCTCAACTGGCCTACCTAGTTAAATAAAGGACTTGTTCTCAACTAGCCTACCTGGTTAAATAAAGGTGAAATAATAAAAATAAAAAGATCCTATATCATAATGAATCAGATTGCATGGAGAGGGGGGACCTGATCCTAGATCGTAATGAATCAGATTACATGGAGAGGGGGGACCTGATCCTAGATCATAATGAATCAGATTACATGGAGAGGGGGGACCTGATCCTAGATCATAATGAATCAGATTACATGGAGAGGGGGGACCTGATCCTATATTATAATGAGTCAGATTACATGGAGAGGGGGGGACCTAATCCTATATCATAATGAATCAGATTACATGGAGAGGGGGGACCTGATCCTAGATCATAATGAATCAGATTACATGGAGAGGGGGGGACCTAATCCTAGATCATAATGAATCAGATTACATGGAGAGGGGGGGACCTGATCCTATATCATAATGAATCAGATTACATGGACAAAGGGGACCTGATCCTAGATCATAATGAATCAGATTACATGGAGAGGGGGGACCTGATCCTAGATCATAGTGAATCAGATTACATGGAGAGGGGAGACCTGATCCTAGATCATAATGACTCAGATTACATGGAGAGGGGGACCTGATCCTAGATCATAATGAATCAGATTACATGGAGAGGAGGGACCTGACCCTAGATCATAATGAATCAGATTACATGGAGAGGGGGGGGACCTGATCCTATATCATAATGAATCAGATTACATGGAGAGGGGGGACCTGATCCTAGATCATAATGAATCAGATTACATGGAGAGGGGGGACCTGATCCTAGATGATAATGAATCAGATTACATGGAGAGGGGGGACCTGATCCTATATCATAATGAATCAGATTACATGGAGAGGGTGGATCTGATCCTAGATCATAATGAATCAGATTACATGGAAAGGGGGGGACCTGATCCTATATCACCTTCCCTATACCCCCTCCTCTCCCCTACCTTCCCTATACCCCCTCCTCTCCCCTACCTTCCCTATACCCCCCCCTCCCCTATTATGTTGCATTATCATGTTTATTTGTTTGAATCTTGTCTTTGTTTGTGATCAGGTTAGACGAGAATGACTCCTCAACCCAAGAGGCCCTGGAGCAGCTGTGATCAGGTTAGAAGAGAATGACTCCTCAACCCAAGAGGCCCTGGAGAATCTGTGAGAGAGCATCAGTGTTGAAGCATTTGGGGAAATTTAAAGAAGGTTTCCTGGAAAAGAGGTTTGACTGTTACGTAAACGGTCAGAGCCACTGAGTGGACAAAATATTAAGGATACCTTCCTAATATTGAGGTACGCCTGGTCAGTTTGTCATGGAAAGAAAGGTGTCCTTAATGTTTTGTGTAAATTACATAATAATTATACATTTATGGATTGTTTTATGTTGCCTTTTGTTTTCTCTTTATTCAACCTGCCATCTACCCACCTGGGGACTGAGGGTTATGAGAGAACCCCCACCTCACTAGCTTCTCTTTATTCAACCTGCCATCTACCCACCTGGGGACTGAGGGTTATGAGAGAACCCCCACATCACTAGCTTCTCTTTATACAACCTGCCATCTACCCACCTGGGGACTGAGGGTTATGAGAGAACCCCCACATCACTAGCTTCTCTTTATTCAACCTGCCATCTACCCACCTGGGGACTGAGGGTTATGAGAGAACCCCCACATCACTAGCTTCTCTTTATTCAACCTGCCATCTACCCACCTGGGGACTGAGTGTTATGAGAGAACCCCCACATCACTAGCTTCTCTTTATTCAACCTGCCATCTACCCACCTGGGGACTGAGGGTTATGAGAGAACCCCCACATCACTAGCTTCTCTTTATTCAACCTGCCATCTACCCACCTGGGGACTGAGGGTTATGAGAGAACCCCCACATCACTAGCTTCTCTTTATTCAACCTGCCATCTACCCACCTGGGGACTGAGGGTTATGAGAGAACCCCCACATCACTAGCTTCTCTTTATTCAACCTGCCATCTACCCACCTGGGGACTGAGGGTTATGAGAGAACCCCCACATCACTATCTTGCATGTTCTGCAGCCTTGTAAAGATAAGGAGGGGACGACTGGGAGGCAGGTTGGCATGTATTGTCATGAATCTTGCCCTGGAGGCAGGTTGGCATTTATTGTCATGAATCTTGCCCTGGAGGCAGGTTGGCATTTATTGTCATGAATCTTGCCCTGGAGGCAGGTTAGCATTTATTGTCATGAATCTTGCCCTGGAGGCAGTTCAGCAAAGTATTCCCTAGCTGGCACAGGCACAAAGTAATACAATCAGATTTTAATCCTAACCTCAACCCTAACCACACTGCTAATCCTTCCCTTAAATTAAGACCATAAAACAACATTATTTTCAACAGCCATTTCTGACTTTGCAGCTGACATATCTAGAAGAAAAATCTCACAGTTCTGCCTCCAGGTCAAGATTCATGCCAAACGTCAACATGAGACAGGGAGAAGCAATGTAAAAATCAATAACGAAATTGTTTTCACAATTAACATGCTTTTTCTTGTTTCAAGTATGTTTTATTATGAAAAGTACAATATAACCATGTATACTTGTACAACTATGAAGCGTATGTCCACATATAATTGTACAATTGGTTTTTCCAACATAAAAGACAAGAAATGATCACATTGGTATTTTAACAGTGTTATTGTAAGAGTTTAAATGTTTAAACAGAGGATACATCTAAAACAGGATAAAACAAGTGCAGTATGTTGTGAGAATGTTACTTTAACGTCGACTCATAACGTCACACTATAACTTCATGGGAGTCTTGTGGAAAGACTGCATGTTGTTTTGGGTGGATTGAGTGACGTCTTCATCAACATTTTGCAGAATATTCCGGTAGTATTTTCACCTCTTGTTGGCTGCAGACATTCATAAGGAGTTCCAGTAGTTTATTTGCCATTTGCAGGTATTAAAAGTAATACATACACTGTAATTCCTTGTTGGATCTCTCTCACATACAGGACAGTAAATACCAGAGGAGGCTGCTGAGGGGAGGACGGCTCATAATAATGTCTGGAACAGAGTGAATGAAATGGAACACATGGAAACCACGTGTTTGATACCATTCCACTTATTCCACTCCAGCCATTACAAGCCTGTCCTCCCTAAATAAGGTCCCACCAACCTCCAGTGGTACAAACACAAACAGTAAAATATATCATAAAAAATGCAAAGTGGTAAAAGATCAGAAAAGGAACCCAAAAGGTTCAGTCATGTTGTAATAGTCTGATGACAACAGTTTAGGTTGATGATTTAACAGGCAGATAGAACTGGGATAGAAGCTGTTCTAGAACCTGTGGTCCAGAAACTGATTTAACAGGCAGATAGAACTGGGATAGAAGCTGTTCTAGAACCTGTGGTCCACAAACTGATTTAACAGGCAGATAGAACTGGGATAGAAGCTGTTCTAGAACCTGTGGTCCAGAAACTGATTTAACAGGCAGATAGAACTGGGATAGAAGCTGTTCTAGAACCTGTGGTCCAGAAACTGATTTAACAGGCAGATAGAACTGGGATAGAAGCTGTTCTAGAACCTGTGGTCCAGAAACTGATTTAACAGGCAGATAGAACTGGGATAGAAGCTGTTCTAGAACCTGTGGTCCAGAAACTGATTTAACAGGCAGATAGAACTGGGATAGAAGCTGTTCTAGAACCTGTGGTCCAGAAACTGATTTAACAGGCAGATAGAACTGGGATAGAAGCTGTTCTAGAACCTGTGGTCCAGAAACTGATTTAACAGGCAGATAGAACTGGGATAGAAGCTGTTCTAGAACCTGTGGTCCAGAAACTGATTTAACAGGCAGATAGAACTGGGATAGAAGCTGTTCTAGAACCTGTGGTCCAGAAACTGATTTAACAGGAAGATAGAACTGGGATAGAAGCTGTTCTAGAACCTGTGGTCCAGAAACTGATTTAACAGGCAGATAGAACTGGGATAGAAGCTGTTCTAGAACCTGTGGTCCAGAAACTGATTTAACAGGCAGATAGAACTGGGATAGAAGCTGTTCTAGAACCTGTGGTCCAGAAACTGATTTAACAGGCAGATAGAACTGGGATAGAAGCTGTTCTAGAACCTGTGGTCCAGAAACTGATTTAACAGGCAGATAGAACTGGGATAGAAGCTGTTCTAGAACCTGTGGTCCAGAAACTGATTTAACAGGCAGATAGAACTGGGATAGAAGCTGTTCTAGAACCTGTGGTCCAGAAACTGATTTAACAGGCAGATAGAACTGGGATAGAAGCTGTTCTAGAACCTGTGGTCCAGAAACTGATTTAACATGCAGATAGAGCTGGGATAGAAGCTGTTCTAGAACCTGTGGTCCAGAAACTGATTTAACAGGCAGATAGAACTGGGATAGAAGCTGTTCTAGAACCTGTGGTCCAGAAACTGATTTAACAGGCAGATAGAACTGGGATAGAAGCTGTTCTAGAACCTGTGGTCCACAAACTGATTTAACAGGCAGATAGAACTGGGATAGAAGCTGTTCTAGAACCTGTGGTCCAGAAACTGATTTAACAGGCAGATAGAACTGGGATAGAAGCTGTTCTAGAACCTGTGGTCCAGAAACTGATTTAACAGGCAGATAGAACTGGGATAGAAGCTGTTCTAGAACCTGTGGTCCAGAAACTGATTTAACAGGCAGATAGAACTGGGATAGAAGCTGTTCTAGAACCTGTGGTCCAGAAACTGATTTAACAGGCAGATAGAACTGGGATAGAAGCTGTTCTAGAACCTGTGGTCCAGAAACTGATTTAACAGGCAGATAGAACTGGGATAGAAGCTGTTCTAGAACCTGTGGTCCAGAAACTGATTTAACAGGCAGATAGAACTGGGATAGAAGCTGTTCTAGAACCTGTGGTCCAGAACCTGATTTAACAGGCAGATAGAACTGGGATAGAAGCTGTTCTAGAACCTGTGGTCCAGAAACTGATTTAACACGTGTGAGTGTCCAGTGTGTGTTTGTCAATTGTGTGTGTTTCAGTGTTTATGTGTGTCAGTGTGTGTGTGTTCAGTGTGTTTGTGTGTGTGTATCCAGTGTGTTTGTGTGTGTGTGTGTGTGTGTGTGTGTATCCAGTGTGTTTGTGTGTGTGTGTGTGTGTGTGTCCAGTGTGTGTGTGTGTGTGTATCCAGTGTGTTTGTGTGTGTGTGTATCCAGTGTGTGTGTGTGTGTGTGTATCCAGTGTGTGTGTGTGTGTGTGTGTGTGTGTATCCAGTGTGTTTGTGTGTGTGTATCCAGTGTGTGTGTCAAGCGTGTGTGTCCAGTGTGTGTGTGTGTGTCCAGTGAGTGTGTGTGTGTCCAGTGAGTGTGTGTGTCCAGTGTGTGTGTGTTTATCCAGTGTGTGTGTGTTTATCCAGTGGGTCCAGTGTGTGTGTGTGTGTGTGTGTGTCCAGTGTGTTTGTGTGTGTCCAGTGTGTGTGTGTGTCCAGTGTGTTTCCAGTGCGTTTGTATGTCCGTTTGAGTGAGTGTGTGTATGTCATTCCAGTGTTTGTGTTTGTCCAGTTTAAGTGGGTGGCCAGTGTGTGTGTGTTTCAGTGTGTGTGTGTGTGTGTGTCCAGTGAGTGTGTGTGTGTGTGTCCAGTGAGTGTGTGTGTGTATGTGTGTCCAGTGAGTGTGTGTGTGTATGTGTGTCCAGTGAGTGTGTGTGTGTGTGTGTTTCAGTGTGTGTGTGTGTGTGTGTGTGTGTGTGTTCAGTGTGTGTGTGTGTGTGTGTGTGTGTGTGTCCAGTGTGTATGTGTGTGTGTGTGTCCAGTGTGTGTGTGTGTTGAGTGTGTGTGTCCAGTGTGTATTTATGTGTGTGTCCAGTGTGTGTGTGTCCAGTGTGTGTCCAGTGTGTGTGTGTGTGTGTGTGTGTGTGTGTGTGTGTGTGTGTGTGTGTGTGTGTGTGTGTGTGTGTGTGTGTGTGTGTGTGTGTGTCCAGTTATTATTTCAGGGACACTGAGGAGTCAACATGAACTCTAAATCCTGGATAGAGTGGCTCAGTGAATGTGGAGGTGAATGTGATCAGGTGGGTCAGTGTGTCAGAGGAGGCTCTATAGAAGGACAGAGTGCCGGCTGACCAGTCCAGATACACTCCTACTCTGTGGGGGCTGGAGGAGGGGACGTCTATGGTAGTGAGATGATTATTATGCCTGACAGAGTATCTGTTGTCAGAGCAGAACAGACTCCAGGACTTGTCATTGTATCCAAGCCAACAGTCATTATCCCTTCCTCTCCTGCTGATTCCTTTATATGTCACTCCTATATCAGCCCCCCCACTCCACTCTGCCTCCCAGTAACAGCGCCCAGTCAGACCCTCTCTACACAGCACCTGTCTGCAGTCCTCAAATCTCTCTGGGTGATCAGGATACGGCTGCTCCTCTGTCCTCCATGTCACCTTTCTGTTCTCCTCAGACAGAGAGAGGCGTCTGTGTACTGTGTTTGGGTCCAGTGTGAGATCACAGACATCTGATGGATGAAACCAGACACAATATTAGAAATCATCATCATTCACATTAGAATGTTAACTCACTTTTCACTAATTCATTTAACCTGTTAGGGCTAGGGGGCAGTATTGACACGGCTGGATAAAAAAACATACCCGATTTAATCTGGTTACCACTCCTACCCAGTAACTAGAATATGCATATTCTTATTACATATGGATAGAAAACACCCTAAATTTTCTAAAACTGTTTGAATGGTGTCTGTGAGTATAACAGAACTCATTTGGCAGGCAAAACCCTGAGACATTTTCTGACAGGAAGTGGATACCTGATGTGTTGTATTACCTTTAAACCTATCCCATTGAAAAACACAGGGGCTGAGGAATATTTTGGCACTTCCTATTGCTTCCACTAGATGTCACCAGCCTTTACAAAGTGTTTTGAGTCTTCTGGAGGGAGATCTGACCGAACAAGAGCCATGGAACGATGATGGCCCATTAGACACCTGGCGCGCGAGTTCATGTTGGGTACCCTCGTTCCAATACGTTATAAAAGAGTATGCATTCGTCCACCTTGAATATTATTCATGTTCTGGTTAAAAAAGGCCCTAATGATTTATGCTATACAACGTTTGACATGTTTGAACGAACGTAAATATATTTTTTCCCCTCGTTCATGACGAGAAGTCCGGCTGGCTTAGATCATGTGCTAACAAGACGGAGATTTTTGGACATAAATGATGAGCTTTTTTGAACAAAACTACATTCGTTATGGACCTGTGATACCTGGAAGTGACATCTGATGAAGAGAATCAAAGGTAATGGATTATTTACATAGTATTTTCGATTTTAGATCTCCCCAACATGACGTCTAGTCTGTATCGCAACGCGTATTTTTCTGGGCGCAGTGCTCAGATTATTGCAAAGTGTGATTTCCCAGTAAGGTTATTTTTAAATCTGGCAAGTTGATTGCGTTCAAGAGATGTAAATCTATAATTCTTTAAATGACAATATAATATTTTACCAATGTTTTCTAATTTTAATTATTTAATTTGTGACGCTGACTTGACTGCCGGTTATTGGAGGGAAACGATTTCCTCAACATCAATGCCATAGTAAAACGCTGTTTTTGGATATAAATATGAACTTGATAGAACTAAAAATGCATGCATTGTCTAACATAATGTCCTAGGAGTGTCATCTGATGGAGATTGTAAAAGGTTAGTGCATCATTTTAGCTGGTTTTATGGTTTTGGTGACCCTGTCTTTGAATTGACAAAACATTACACACAACTCTTGTAAATGTACTGTCCTAACATACTCTAAATTTATGATTTCGCCGTAAAACCTTTTTGAAATCGTAAAACGTGGTTAGATTAAGGAGATGTTTATCTTTCAAAGGGTGTAAAATAGTTGTATGTTTGAAAAATTTGAATTTTGACATTTATTTGGATTCAAATTTGCCGCTCTTGAAATGCACCTGCTGTTGATGGAGTGCACCACGGGTGGCACGCTAGCGTCCCACCTAGCCCATAGAGGTTAATGTAGATGTTTCTAGGTATCAAAAGGAGAAGTTAAGGTAACTTGAGACTTGTTGAATGATCATATGTTATACTGAATGGTAATATAAAACACACCTATTCACATTAATTACACACACACACACACACACATTGTCAAAGCAACTCTTTGTAAACTTTGGTGTCCCTGATTTCTGCTTCTGTAGAACTACAGATGATGTTTAATATGACCAAGTCAGTAATGATGGTGGTCTTTGACTTAACTTGAATTAAGACTTATTCTTAGTCATATTCTTCACAGCAGTCAACACTCACATTTTCTAAGTCCAGGTTTCATTCTGTTCTCTCCACCATGTTCCACACTGTAGCGGTAAGCAGAAAAACAGACAGTCATTGAGGGATACACCTGAACTCCACACACACACACACACACACACACACACACACACACACACACACACACACACACACACACACACACACACACACACACACACACACACACACACACACACACACACACACACACACACACACACACACACACGGTCAGCATATAACTTCAAGCAAATGTTTGTCTGTGTGTGTGTGTCCAGTGTGGGTGTTTGTCTTAACTAGCCTGAAAAGTCAAACATGTCTGATATGAACATTGACATAAACCCTCCACATACTTGAGTTTCTCCAGTCTGCAGTGTGGATCCTCCAGTCCAGCAGAGAGCAGTCTGACTCCTGAGTCTCCTGGGTGATTGTAGCTCAGGTCCAGCTCTCTCAGGTGTGAGGGGTTTGACCTCAGAGCTGAGACCAGAGAAGCACAGCCTTCCTCTGTGACTAGACAGCCTGACAGCCTGCAAAGAGTCAAATCATATTAAAACCACACTGCTATTCTTTGGTGGTGAAAATAGTGGCAGTATATTTCTTCAACATATTCAGATACATCAGTGTCATGAAACCTGCCATATCTATTCATAAATTAATGTATCATATTATAAATTACAAATTATCAAAGTTTTGCCTGCAGATAGAAACATGTATAATACAAATATTTGAGTAGACTGACCAGACCAGTTTAAATGCAGTATCAGTCAGAAGACAGACAGTGAGGTATCAGATTTAGATTGTATTGAGTATACAGTCCACACCATATCTATTTTGACAGTGAAGATAACATTTTAAATGTGGCTCTAAACTCCAACATTTTGGATTTCAGATCAAATGTTTCATATGAGGTGACAGTATATAATGTCACCTTTTATTTGAGGATATTTTACATACAGTTGAAGTCAGAAGTTTACATATACCTTAGCCAAATGCATTTAAACTCAATTTTTACAATTCCTGACATTTAATCCTAGTAAAAATGGAGGTAACATTGACGCATTTGCAGTTTGTTTTGGTTGTGTTTTGCCCAATAATAAAATGGTGGATGATGACTGGATAATTTTCTGTCTAAGTGAGTAGATAACATGTTTCTAAACACTACTAAATGAATCCTGATAACATGATTAATACAAATCATGAATGAATCATGAATAATAATGTGTGAGAAAGTTACAGAAGCTACAACAAAACATGCTAACCTCTCACCATTACCAATAACAGAGGCTACAACAAAACATGCTGACCTCTCACCATTACCAATAACAGAGGCTACAACAAAACATGCTAACCTCTCACCATTACCAATAACAGAGACTACAACAAAACATGCTAACCTCTCACCATTACCAATAACAGAGGTTACAACAAAACATGCTCACCTCTCACCATTACCAATAACAGAGGATACAACAAAACATGCTAACCTCTCACCATTACCAATAACAGAGGATACAACAAAACATGCTAACCTCTCACCATTACCAATAACAGAGGCTACAACAAAACATGCTAACCTCTCACCATTACCAATAACAGAGGCTACAACAAAACATGCCAACCTCTCACCATTACCAATAACAGAGGCTACAACAAAACATGCTAACCTCTCACCATTACCAATAACAGAGGCTACAACAACACATGCTAACCTCTCACCATTACCAATAACAGAGGCTACAACAAAACATGCTAACCTCTCACCATTACCAATAACAGAGGCTACAACAAAACATGCTAACCTCTCACCATTACCAATAACAGAGGTTACAACAAAACATGCTAACCTCTCACCATTACCAATAACAGAGGATACAACAAAACATGCTAACCTCTCACCATTACCAATAACAGAGGCTACAACAAAACATGCTAACCTCTCACCATTACCAATAACAGAGCCTACAACAAAACACTTGTTGACCAATTACAGGAATACTGACCTAAGAGTCTCCAGTCTGCAGTGTGGATCCTCCAGTCCAGCAGAGAGCAGCTTCACTCCTGAATCCTTCAGGTCATTGCTACTCAGGTCCAGCTCTCTCAGGTGTGAGGGGTTTGAACTGAGAACTGAGGCCAACACTTTACAGGATGTGTCTGTGAGTTTACAGCCAGTGAGTCTGCCAACACAGAAGAAATACAATGACAGACATTTTGTATTAAAATGATACGCTTAGCTTTCTGTGTTTACGCTGTTACCCGTTTATAAATAATGTGTTGGGTTTGACCACAGAGCTGAGACCAGAGAAGCACAGCCTTCCTCTGTGACTAGACAGCCTGACAGCCTGCAAAGAGTCAAATCATATTAAAACCACACTGCTATTCTTTGGTGGTGAAAATAGTGGCGGTATATTTCTTCAACATATTCAGATACATCAGTGTCATGAAACCTGCCATATCTACTCATAAATTAAAGTATCATATTATAAATTACAAATTATCAAAGTTTTGCCTGCAGATAGAAACATGTATAGTACAAATATTTGAGTAGACTGACCAGACCAGTTTAAAAGCAGTATCAGTCAAAAGACAGACAGTGAGGTATCAGATTTAGATTGTATTGAGTATACAGTCCACACCATATCTATTTTGACAGTGAAGATAACATTTTAAATGTGGCTCTAAACTCCAACATTTTGGATTTCAGATCAAATGTTTCATATGAGGTGACAGTATATAATCCTCCTGTGAATGATAGTTTTTGCCTGCCTCACTAATGATGCCTTTTGCCGTTTCCCTGCCTGTACTATTGCCTTTTTGGACCCCCTGTGTATGACCTTCTGCCTGCCCCTGGACCCAGCTACCTGCCTCCTCCTGTGGTCCTTTACAATAAACACCTGCTGAGCCCTGCGCTTGAAACCAGCTCTCTGTCTCCCATCGTGTTCATTACAGATGGTGACTGGAGTCATTTTATTTACAAGTGAGTAGATAACATGTTTCTAAACACTACTAAAAGCATCCTGATGATGCCATGATTAAGAAAAATCATGAATGAATCATGAATAATAGTGAGAAAGTTACAGAAGCTACAACAAAATATGCTAACCTCTCACCATTACCAATAACAGAGGCTACAACAAAACATGCTAACCTCTCACCATTACCAATAACAGAGGCTACAACAAAACATGCTAACCTCTCACCATTACCAATAACAGAGGATACAACAAAACATGCTAACCTCTCACCATTACCAATAACAGATGCTACAACAAAACATGCTAACCTCTCACCATTACCAATAACAGAGGCTACAACAAAACATGCTAACCTCTCACCATTACCAATAACAGAGGCTACAACAAAACATGCTAACCTCTCACCATTACCAATAACAGAGGCTACAACAAAACATGCTAACCTCTCACCATTACCAATAACAGAGGCTACAACAAAACATGCTAACCTCTCACCATTACCAATAACAGAGGCTACAACAAAACATGCTAACCTCTCACCATTACCAATAACAGAGGCTACAACAAAACATGCTAACCTCTCACCATTACCAATAACAGAGGCTACAACAAAACACGCTAACCTCTCACCATCACCTATTTATTTATTTCACCTTTATTTTAAAAGAAATTAAAAAAAGAATAAACCCCAATGAGTCGTGCACAACCCGTGTCCAAATTAAGCACCTCACATTGTGGTTACTCACTACATGGTAGATATTCCCTCAGCGAAGTATGTCAGTTCCATGCAGGTTTCCTCACCAAGTCCAAGGCAGCACAGCTACCCATGCAGACAGTACTCCTTAGTAACCGATATCCCCATGGCAACACAGCTACCCATGCAGACAGTACTCCTTAGTAACCGATATCCCCATGGCAACACAGCTACCCATGCAGACAGTACTCCTTAGCCATAACCGATATCCCCATGGCAACACGAACTCGTTAACTTCCCAAGCAATTATCTCCCGGTGTCACACGATGCTAGGCTAACCTCTAGCTGGCTAATACCTCCACAACGAGACGGTAGCTTCAGTCTTTACTAAGTTTTAACTAAATTTTAACAACTATTTTATTAAATAAAACATGTATTTCCCTTCATGTCTTAGTAGCTATGGGTTTTGTTGTAGTTCTGTCGTCTTCTTTTATAATTTTTCTTCACCAACCGTCCTGAGGTAAAACGTCCATCCTTTCATCAACGTCTTTTTCCCTCCTGTTAACCAGGTCAACTCACATTGGCCACAACTTAACAAGCGACCTTATTGGTCAAAACGTAAACTTCAAAGTAAAACAAACTATTCACTTATACATTTAAATAAATATTTCTTCAAAAAGCATAATGCATTAACAACATTACAGTTTAGGAGCAATTCAATCATCTTTTAAATATAATACCAATTAATTATAACAAATAAACTCAATACTTGGTTCAAACAAGGGTATTACACAAACATACAGTCAATAATACAGTAGAAAAATAAGTCTATATACAATGTGAGCAAATGAGGTGAGATAAGGGAGGTAAAGGCAAAAAAAGGCCATGGTGGCAAAGTAAATACAATATAGCAAGTAAAACACTGGAATGGTAGATATGCAGTGGAAGAAAGTGCAAAGTAGAAATAATGGGGAGAAAAGGAGCTAAATAAATAAATACAGTAGGGGAAGAGGTAGTTGGGGTAAATTATAGATGGGCAATGTACAGGTGCAGTGATCTGTGAGCTGCTCCTACAGCTGGTGCTTAAAGCTAGTGAGGGAGATAAGTGTTTCCAGTTTTAGAGATTTTTGTAGTTCGTTCCAGTCATTGGCAGCAGAGAACAGGAAGAAGAGGCGGCCGAAGGAGGAATTGGCTTTGGGGGTGACCAGGGAGATATACCTGCTGGAGCGCGTGCTACAGGTGGGTGCTGCTATGGTGACCAGCGAGCTGAGATAAGGGGGGACTTTACCTAGCAGGGTCTTGTAGATGACCTGGAGCCAGGGGGTTTGGCGACGAGTATGAAGCGAGGGCCAGACCACGAGACCGTACAGGTCGCAGTGGTGGGTAGTACAGTGGGGAGAAAAAGTATTTCATCCCCTGCTGATTTTGTACGTTTGCCCACTTACAAAGAAATGATCAGACTATAATTTTAATGGTAGGTTTATTTGAACAGTGAGAGACAGAATAACAGCAAAAAAATCCAGAAAAACACATGTCAAAAATGTTATACAATTATTTGCATTTTAATGAGGGAAATAAGTATTTGACCCCTCTGCAAAACATGACTTAGTACTTGGTGGCAAAACCCTTGTTGGCAATCACAGAGATCAGACGTTTCTTGTAGTTGGCCACCAGGTTTGCACACATCTCAGGAGGGATTTTGTCCCACTCCTCTTTGCAGATCTTCTCCAAGTCATTAAGGTTTCAAGGCTGACGTTTGGCAACTTGAACCTTCATCTCCCTCCACAGATTTTCTATGGGATTAAGGTCTGGAGACTGGCTAGGCCACTCCAGGACCTTAATGTGCTTCTTCTTGAGCCACTCCTTTGTTGCCTTGGCCGTTTGTTTTGGGTCATTGTCATGCTGGAATACCCATCCACAACCCATTTTCAATGCCCTGGCTGAGGGAAGGAGGTTCTCACCCAAGATTTGACGTACATGGCCCCGTCCTTCGTCCCTTTGATGCAGTGAAGTTGTCCTGTACCCTTAGCAGAAAAACACCCCCAAAGCATAATGTTTCCACCTCCATGTTTGACGGTGGAGATGGTGTTCTTGGGGTCATAGGCAGCATTCCTCCTCCTCTAAAACACGGCGAGTTGAGTTGATGTCAAAGAGCTCCATTTTGGTCTCATCTGACCACAACACTTTCACCAGTTGTCCTCTGAGTCATTCAGATGTTCATTGGCAAACTTCAGACGGGCATGTATATTTATTCTTGAACAGGGGGACCTTGCGGGCGCTGCAGGATTTCAGTCCTTCACGGTGTAGTGTGTTACCAATTGTTTTCTTGGTGACTATGGTCCCAGCTGCCTTGAGATCATTGACAAGATCTTCCCGTGTAGTTCTGGGCTGATTCCTCACCGTTCTCATGATCATTGCAACTCCACGAGGTGAGATCTTGCATGGAGCCCCAGGCCGAGAGATATTGACAGTTCTTTTGTGTTTCTTCCATTTGCGAATAATCGCACCAAATGTTGTCACCTCCTCACCAAGCTGCTTGGCGATGGTCGTGTAGCCCATTCCAGCCTTGTGTAGGTCTACAATCTTGTCCCTGACATCCTTGGAGAGCTCTTTGGTCTTGGCCATGGTGGAGAGTTTGGAATCTGATTGATTGATTGCTTCTGTGGACAGGTGTCTTTTTTACAGGTAACAAGTTGCGGTTAGGAGCACTCCCTTTAAGAGTGTGCTCCTAATCTCAGCTCGTTACCTGTATAAAAGACACCTGGGAGCCAGAAATCTTTCTGATTGAGAGGGGGTCAAATACCTATTTCCCTCATTAAAATGCAAATCAATTTATAACATTTCTGACATGAGTTTTTCTGGATGTTTTTGTTGTTATTCTGTCTCTCACTGTTCAAATAAACCATTAAAATTATAGACTGATCCTTTCTTTGTCAGTGGGCAAACGTACAAAATCAGCAGGGGATCAAATACTTTTTTCCCCCACTGTATATGGGGCTTTGGTGACAAAACGGATGGCACTGTGATAGACTGCATCCAATTTATTGAGTAGGGTATTGGAGGCTATTTTGTAAATGACATCGCCGAAGTCGAGGATCGGTAGGATGGTCAGTTTTATAAGGGTATGTTTGGCAGCATGAGTGAAGGATGCTATGTTGCGAAATAGGAAGCCAATTCTAGATTTAACTTTGGAGTGGAGATGCTTATAGTGAGTCTGGAAGGAGAGTTTACAGTCTAACGAGATACCTAGGTATTTGTAGTTGTCCACATATTCTAAGTCAGAACTGTCCAGAGTAGTGATGCTGGATGGGAGGGCAGGTGCAGGCAGCGATCGGTTGAAGAGCATGCATTTAGTTTTACTTGTATTTAAGAGCAGTTGGAGGCCACGGAAGGAGAGCTGTATGGCATTGAAGCTCGTCTGGAGGTTAGTTAACACAGTGTCCAAAGAAGGGCCAGAAGTATACAGAATAACACCAATAACAAAGGGGGTCTGATCTTTGTGCCTCTGTAACTTTCTCATTCATCATCATTCACGATTCATTCATGATTATTCATAATCATGGTAGCATCCACATGAATGTAGAAGTGTTCAGAAACATCTTCTATTCTTACTGACAATACAAGTGAAGTGACTCCAAAATGACAGGACATTATTCACCATTCAGTTTCTATTAGGAAAAACATCATCCAAAACACAACCAAAACAAACTGAAAAATGAATTCAACAAGTTTGTAGAATCACAAGCTTGATGTAATCACTGCAGGCATGGAATATGGGACTAAATACTAAACTTATGACTACTTTAATACAATATAAGTCAATTTGTCCAAATAATTAAGACTTCTTCAAATGGGAGAACGACGTACAGAAAGTGCTTTAATTTCTAAATGGTAAAACAGATATGTATGAAAATACCCTCAAATAAAAGTTGACATTCTGTAAGGTCACCTAATATGAAACATCTCAAATCCAAAATGCTGGAGCATAGCACCAAATGTAAAACTGTAAGCTTCACTGTCCAAACACATATGGTGTGGACTATGTGTGCCTGGTAAACACATGTGGATCTGGTGAACAGTTATCACTTGTTGACCAACTACAGGAATACTGACCTCAGAGTCTCCAGTTTACAGTGGGGATCCTCCAGTCCAGTAGAGAGCAGCTTCACTCCTGAATCCTTCAGGTCATTGTTACTCAGATCCAGCTCTCTCAGGTGTGAGGGGTTTGACCTCAGAGCTGAGACCAGAGAATCACAGCCTTCCTCTGTGACTCCACAGCCTGGCAGCCTGCAAAGAGTCAAATCATATTAAAATCACACTGCTATGCTTTGGTGGTGAAAATAGTGGCAGTATATTTTTTCAACATATTCAGATATCAGTGTCCTGAAACCTTCCATATCTATTCGTAAATTAATGTATCATCATTAAAAATGACAAATGATCAAAGTATTGCCTTTCAGATAGAAACATATATAGTACAAATTTGAGTACACTCACCAGACCAGTTTAAAAAGCAGTATCAGTCAAAAGACAGACAGTGAGGTATCAGATTTAGATTGTATTGAGTATACAGTCCACATCATATCTATTTTGACAGTGAAGCAAACATTTTAAATGTGGCTCTATACTCCAACATTTTGGATTTTAGATCAAATGTTTCATATGAGGTGAGAGTATATAATGTCACCTTTTATTTGAGGGTATTTTAATACATACAGTTGAAGTCAGAAGTTTACATACAGTGCGGCAAAAAAGTATTTAGTCAGCCACCAATTGTGCAAGTTCTCCCACTTAAAAAGATGAGAGAGGCCTGTAAGTTTCATCATAGGTACACTTCAACTATGATAGACAAAATGAGATTTTTTTTCTCCAGAAAATCACATTGTAGGATTTTTTTATGAATTTATTTGCAAATTATGGTGGAAAATAAGTATTTGGTCAATAACAAAAGTTTATCTCAATACTTTGTTATACACCCTTTGTTGGCAATGACACAGGTCAACTGTTTTCTGTAAGTCTTCACAAGGTTTTCGCACACTGTTGCTGGTATTTTGGCCCATTCCTCCATGCAGATCTCCTCTAGAGCAGTGATGTTTTGGGGCTGTCGCTGGGCAACACGGACTTTCAACACCCTCCAAAGATTTTCTATGGGGTTGAGATCTGGAGACTGGCTAGGCCACTCCAGGACCTTGAAATGCTTCTTACGAAGCCACTCCTTCGTTGCCCGGGCGGTGTGTTTGGGATCATTGTCATGCTGAAAGACCCAGCCACGTTTCATCTTCAATGCCCTTGCTGATGGAAGGAGGTTTTCACTCAAAATCTCACGATACATGGCCCCATTCATTCTTTCCTTTACACGGATCAGTCGTCCTGGTCCCTTTGCAGAAAAACAGCCCCAAAGCATGATGTTTCCACCCCCATGCTTCACAGTAGGTATGGTGTTCTTTGGATGCAACTCAGCATTCTTTGTCCTCCAAACACGACAAGTTGAGTTTTTACCAAAAAGTTCTATTTTGGTTTCATCTGACCATATGACATTCTCCCAATCCTCTTCTGGATCATCCAAATGCTCTCTAGCAAACTTCAGACGGGCCTGGACATGTACTGGCTTAAGCAGGGGGACATGTCTGGCACTGCAGGATTTGAGTCCCTGGCGGCATAGTGTGTTACTGATGGTAGGCTTTGTTACTTTGGTCCCAGCTCTCTGCAGGTCATTCACTAGGTCCCCCCGTGTGGTTCTGGGATTTTTGCTCACCGTTCTTGTGATCATTTTGACCCCACGGGGTGAGATCTTGCGTGGAGCCCCAGATCGAGGGAGATTATCAGTGGTCTTGTATGTCTTCCATTTCCTAATAATTGCTCCCACAGTTGATTTCTTCAAACCAAGCTGCTTACCTATTGCAGATTCAGTCTTCCCAGCCTGGTGCAGGTCTACAATTTTGTTTCTGGTGTCCTTTGACAGCTCTTTGGTCTTGGCCATAGTGGAGTTTGGAGTGTGACTGTTTGAGGTTGTGGACAGGTGTATTTTATACTGATAACAAGTTCAAACAGGTGCCATTAATACAGTTAACGAGTGGAGGACAGAGGAGCCTCTTAAAGAAGAAGTTACAGGTCTGTGAGAGCCAGAAATCTTGCTTGTTTGTAGGTGACCAAATACTTATTTTCCACCATAATTTGCAAATAAATTCATTAAAAATCCTACAATGTGATTTTCTGGATTTTTTTTCTCATTTTGTCTGTCATAGTTGACGTATACCTATGATGAAAATTACAGGCCTCTCTCATCTTTTTAAGTGGGAGAACTTGCACAATTGGTGGCTGACTAAATACTTTTTTGCCCCACTGTACACCTTAGCCAAATACATTTAAACTACATTTTTACAATTCCTGACATTTAATCCTCGTAAAAATCCCTTGTTTTAGGTCAGTTAGGATCACCACTTCATTTTAAGAATGTGAAATGTCAGAATAATAGTAGAGAGAATGATTCATTTCAGCTTTTATTTCTTTCATCACATTTCCAGTGGGTCAGAAGTTTACATACACTCAATTAGTATTTGGTAGCATTGCCTTTAAATGGTTTAACTTGGGTTAAACGTTTCGGGTAGCCTTCCACAAGCTTCCCACAATAAGTTGGGTGAATTTTGGCCCATTCCTCCTGACAGAGCTGGTGTAACTGAGTCAGGTTTGTAGGCCTCTTGCTCAAACACGCTTTTTCAGTTCTGCCCACAAATTTTCTATAGGATTGAGGTCAGGGCTTTGTGATGGCCATTCCAATACCTTGACTTTGTTGTCCTTAAGCCATTTTGCCACAACTTTGGAAGTATCGTTGGGGTCATTGTCCATTTGGAAGACCCATTTGTGACCAAGCTTTAACTTCCTGACTGATGTCTTGAGATGTTGCATCAATATATCCACCTACTTTTCCTCCCTCATGATGCCATCTATTTTGTGAAGTGCACCAGTCCCTCCTGCAGCAAAACACCCCCACAACATGATGCTGCCACTCCCGGGCTTCACGGTTGGGATGGTGTTCTTTGGCATGCAAGCCTCCCCCGTTTTCCTCCAAACATAACGATGGTCATTATGGCCAAACAGTTCTTGTATTGTTTCATCTGACCAGAGGACATTTCTCCAAAAAGTACGATCTTTGTCCCCATGTGCAGTTGCAAACTGTAGCCTGGCTTTTTTTATGGTGGTTTTGGAGCAGTGGCTTCTTCCTTGCTGAGCAACCTTTCAGATTATGTCGATATAGGACTCGTTTTACTGTGGATATAGATACTTTTGTACCTGTTTCCTCCAACATCTTCACAAGGTCCTTTGCTGTTGTTCTGGGATTGATTTGCACCAAAGTAAGTTCATCTCTAGGAGACAGAACGCGTCTCCTTCCTGAGCGGAATGGCGGCTGTGTGGTCCCGTGGTGTTTAGACTTGCGTACTATTGTTTGAACAGATGAACATGTTACATTCAGGCGTTTGGAAATTGTTCCCAAGGATGAACCATACTTGTGGAGGTCTACAATTTTTTTTCTGAGATCTTGGCTGATTTCTTTTCATTTTCCCATGATGTCAAGCAAAGAGGCACTGAGTTTGAAGGTAGACCTTGAAATACATCCAAATGATGTCAATTAGCCTACCAGATGCTTCTAAAGCCATAACATAATTTTCTGGAATTTTCCATGCTGTTTAAAGGCACAGTCAACTTAGTGTATGTAAACTTCTGACCCACTGGAATTGTGATACAGTGAATTATAAGTGAAATAATCTGTCTGTAAACAATTGTTTCAAAAATTACATCTGTCATGCACAAAGTAGATGTCCTAACCGACTTGCCAAAACTATAGTTTGTTAACAAGAAATTTGTGGAGAGGTTCAAAAATACGTTTTAATGACTCCAACCTAAGTGTATGTACACTTCCGACTTCAACTGTATGTGTTTCACGATTAAAAATTAAATTCTGATGATGCCATGATTAAGAAAAATCATGAATGAATAATGAATCAGAATGAGTGAGAAAGTTACGGAGGCCACAACAAAACATGCTAACCTCTCACCATTACCAATAAGAGAGGCTACAACAAAACATGCTAACCTCTCACCATTACCAATAACAGAGGCTACAACAAAACATGCTAACCTCTCACCATTACCAATAACAGAGGCTACAACAAAACATGCTAACCTCTCACCATTACCAATAACAGAGGCTACAACAAAACATGCTAACCTCTCACCATTACCAATAACAGAGGCTACAACAAAACATGCTAACCTCTCACCATTACCAATACCAGTGGGGGTATGATCCTTGTGCCTCTGTAACTTTCTCATTCATCATCATTCTCGATTCATTCTTATTCTTACTGACAATACAAGTAAAGTGACTCCAAAATGACAGGACATTATTCACCAATCAGTTTCCATTAGGAAAAACATCATCCAAAACACAACCAAGACAAACTGCAAATGAATTCAACAAGTTTGTAGAATCACAAGCTTGATGTAATCACTGCAGGCATGGAATATGGGACCAAATACTAAACTTATGACTACTTTAATACAATATAAGTGAATTTGTCCGAATATGTACAACTTTTTCAAATGGGAGAACTAAATACATAAAGTGCTTTCCTTTCTTAACAGTAACACAGCTATGTATGAAAATACCCTCAAATAAAAGTGACATTCTGTAAGGTCACCTAATATGAAACATTCTATCTCAAATCCAAAATGCTGGAGCATAGCACCACATTTAAAACTGTAAGCTTCACTGTCCAAACACATATGGTGTGTACTATGTGTGCCTGGTAAACACATGTGAATCTAGTGAACAGTTATCACTTGTTGACCAACTACAGGAATACTGACCTCAGAGTCTCCAGTTTACAGTGGGGATCCTCCAGTCCAGCAGAGAGCAGCTTCACTCCTGAATCCTTCAGGTCATTGTTACTCAGATCCAGCTCTCTCAGGTGTGAGGGGTTTGACCTCAGAGCTGAGACCAGAGAAGCACAGCCTTCCTCTGTGACTCCACAGCCTGACAGCCTGCAAAGAGATCATCATGACTTCACAAACACACTGTTCATTTAACGAGTAGTGTAGAAGGACAATGGCATTTGGTTTATTGTCTCAAACAACATATAGATTCATCTTCCGTCTCCTAGAATTGTATGGTCATTTTGTAATTATACGAATGTGAAAATCAACGCATTTATTCAATATGTTATTCAATATAAAATGATATACATATTATAATACATATTTTTCTCTAAACTGAATATTTCTTCCTGATGATTAGATATTATGTGTAATTTCATCTACTCACAGAGCAGCTCTGGAGGCTTTGACCACTGGCAGCAGCCTCAGAAGACCTTCCTCTGATCTGGAGTATTTCTTCAGGTCAAACACATCCAGCTCCTTTTCTGAAGTCAGCAACACAAAGACCAGAGCTGACCACTGTGCAGGTGACAGGTTGGGTTTTGAGAGACTTCCTGAGCTCAGGTAGCTTTGGATCTCCTCCACTAGAGAATGGTCATTCAGTTCATTCAGACAGTGGAACAGATTGATGCTCCTCTCTGGAGATGGATTCTCCCTGATCTTCTCCTTGATGTACTTGACTGTTTCTTCATGGCTCTGTGAGGTGCTTCTTGTCTTTGTCAGTAGACCTCGTAAGTGCTTCTGATTGGACTCCAGTGAGAGGCCCAGAAGGATGCGGAGGAACAGGTCCAGGTTTCCTGTCTCACTTTGTAAGGCTTTATCCACAGCACTCTTGTAGAAAGTAACTTCAGGCTCGTCTTTTGTTTTCAGTTTGTCCATTAGATTCTCATTGTTGTTGATGAATGAGAGGAACACATATACAGCAGCCAGAAACTCCTGAATGCTCAGATGAACAAAGCAGTACACCTTGTCTTGGTACAGAACACATTCCTCTTTAAAGAGCTGTGTGCACAATCCTGAGTACACCGAGGCTTCATTGACATCAATGCCAGCCTCTTTCAGGTCTTCTTCATAGAAAATCAGATTGCCATTCACAAGCTGTTGAAAAGCCAGTTTTCCCAGTGACAGAATGCTCTCTTTATTCCAGTGTGGACCTGTCTCTTCTTCCCCAAGATACTTTTCATCCTTCTGTTTGGTATAAAACTCCACAAGGTGTGTGTACATCTCAGTCAGAGTCTTGGGCATCTCTTCTCTCTTATGTTTCAGCATGTGTTCGAGGACTGTTGCAGAAATCCAACAGAAGACTGGAATGTGGCACATGATGTGGAGGCTCCTTGATGTCTTTATGTGTGAGATGATTCTGCTGCCCAGCTCCTCATCACTGAATCTCTTTCTGAAGTACTCCTCCTTCTGTGGGTCATTGAACCCTCGTACCTCTGTCACCTGGTCAACACACCCTGAAGGGATCTTATTGGCTGCTGCAGGTCGGGTAGTTATCCAGATGAGAGCAGAGGGAAGCAGATTTCCCTTGATGAGATTTGTCAGCAGAACATCCACTGAGGTTGACTCTGTGACGTCCCAACAGATCTTGTTCTTCTGGAAGTCTAGGGGCAGTCGGCACTCATCCAGACCATCAAAGATGAACAGAACTTTGTACTTGTCGTAGTTGGAGATTCTTGATTGTTTGGTTTCCATTGAGAAGTGATTGACAAGTTCAATCAAAGTGTGTTTGTCCCCTTTCATCAAATTCAGCTCCCGAAAAGGGAATGAAAACACAAATTGAACATCCTGATTGGCTTTTCCTTCAGCCCAGTCCAGAATGAACTTCTGCACAGAGACTGTTTTTCCAATGCCAGCGACTCCCTTTGTCAGCACAGTTCTGATGAGTTTGTCTTGTCCAGTTAAGGGTTTGAAGATGTCGTTACATTTGATTGCAGTCTCTGGTCTTGCTTGTTTCCTGGTTGTTGTCTCAATCTGTCTCAGCTCATGTTCATTATTGACCTGTCCTGTTCCACCCTCTGTGATGTAGAGCTCTGTGTAGATCTTATTGAGAAGTGTTGGGTTTCCTTGTTTAGCGATCCCCTCAAATACACATTGAAACTTCTTCTTTAGATTAGATTTGAGTTCACGTTGGCAAATCACAGCAAGTTCATCTGAATGAAGAAATAACACAGAGGATATTAATATTACGTCTGATTTAATGCCTACAGTATTGTAGGACTGTTATAACATTTTAAATTATAATAATTTATTCTCTTATCTGACTGTATAAATGTGTAAATGTTTTCATAATGCATTACAGACTGGTGTGACTGATTATATTATTATTGGTGTTATTGATGGTATTATTAATGTTGTCTCTCTCTGTCTCTCTCTCTAAATGAATCACCACAACACATCCCTGCTGCTACTTGATGAGGCCACTAGGTGTTGTGTTAAGGCTGCTACAATATCATTGAGTTACACAGCTACTTTAGCTGTACTTTAGCTACAGCTTTTAAATGTTATAAAACAGCATTCAGCATGAGGCAGACAGATCTTACATTTCTCCAGTGTGTCAGCAAGCTCCTTCTGGTTCATTTTCCTCAGGACGTGCAGTGTGATCTTCAGAGCTCCCTCTCTGGCACTGCTCTCCTGCTTCTCATCTTCAGCATCCACCACTTCCTCATCCTGCTTCTGACTCTCAAAGCCTTCTGGGAGTTCTGGACTAAGAATCCTCTTGAACATCTTCAGCTCGTTCTTCAGAAATGTCATAATTTTCTCTTCAAGCAACTAAAATAAATCAAGTAAATAAGTTAATCAAGAGAAGAAATGCTTTCTCATTAACACATTAATGAATGATTGACAGATCAACTTTACTTGAGGTAAACAAAAAAAAAAATGTTCATAACAGGACCACATACACTGAATATAGAGTCCAGGTCTGTTTGATGACTCTGGGAAGACTGACCACTGAGAATCTCTGACTCTGATCTCTCCTGTTGGTTTCTGTGGACAAAACATGAGATTACATCTCCTCATCCAGGGAGTACACACACACACACACACACACACACACACACACACACACACACACACACACACACACACACACACACACACACACACACACACACACACACACACACACACACACACACACACACACACACACACACACACACACACACACTGTTTTAGGACTATGAAAATGGACTAAAGGATTAGCCTATGGATTATGAAAACAACAAAAAGATATGGGAAAATGGGAGAGGAGAAATGACTAGAGACAGTGTTGTTTAACTCACTGACCATGACCCATGAGTTCTTCTTACCTTTGTTCAGTAGAAAAGTCTCCCTCTCTAAAGTCTATAAGAGGATCAATAGACTGGTCACTCTTCATGGACACACAGCTGGGTACAGAGGAGGCTGGTCTCTCCTGCTTGATTGGTCTTCAACACAACAGAGACAAACATTACATCTCTCATCTACTCTGAGCTCAGATGGGAAACATAAGAAGAGTTCCAAAACGCAACATATCACTTTACAGAAATTAGCTTTTATTGTTTAAAGAAATTATGAAAGAGATTGGTGTGTTGTTTCACTATCTAATCATGGCAAGGTGTCTCTCAGGAGTTAAAACACTCAGGTCAGGGAGAGATGGAGAGGCAGGTTTATGGTTCCCCCCCTAGACTCTCAGGAGTTAACACACTCAGGTCAGGGAGAGTTGGAGAGGCAGGTTTATGGTTCCCCCCTAGACTCTCAGGAGTTAACACACTCAGGTCAGGGAGAGTTGGAGAGGCAGGTTTATGGTTCCCCCCTAGACTCTCAGGAGTTAACACACTCAGGTCAGGGAGAGTTGGAGAGGCAGGTTTATGGTTCCCCCCCTAGACTCTCAGGAGTTAACACACTCAGGTCAGGGAGAGATGGAGAGGCAGGTTTATGGTTCCCCCCTAGACTCTCAGGAGTTAACACACTCAGGTCAGGGAGAGATGGAGAGGCAGGTTTATGGTTCCCCCCCTAGACTCTCAGGAGTTAACACACTCAGGTCAGGGAGAGTTGGAGAGGCAGGTTTATGGTTCCCCTAGACTCTCAGGAGTTAAAACACTCAGGTCAGGGAGAGATGGAGAGGCAGGTTTATGGTTCCCCCCCTAGACTCTCAGGAGTTAACACACTCAGGTCAGGGAGAGTTGGAGAGGCAGGTTTATGGTTCCCCCCCTAGACTCTCAGGAGTTAACACACTCAGGTCAGGGAGAGTTGGAGAGGCAGGTTTATGGTTCCCCCCTAGACTCTCAGGAGTTAACACACTCAGGTCAGGGAGAGATGGAGAGGCAGGTTTATGGTTCACCCCCCTAGACTCTCAGGAGTAAAAACACTCAGGTCAGGGAGAGATGGAGAGGCAGGTTTATGGTTCCCCCCCTAGACTCTCAGGAGTTAACACACTCAGGTCAGGGAGAGTTGGAGAGGCAGGTTTATGGTTCCCCCCTAGACTCTCAGGAGTTAAAACACTCAGGTCAGGGAGAGATGGAGAGGCAGGTTTATGGTTCCCCCCCTAGACTCTCAGGAGTTAAAACACTCAGGTCAGGGAGAGATGGAGAGGCAGGTTTATGGTTCCCCCCCTAGACTCTCAGGAGTTAACACACTCAGGTCAGGGAGAGATGGAGAGGCAGGTTTATGGTTCACCCCCCTAGACTCTCAGGAGTAAAAACACTCAGGTCAGGGAGAGATGGAGAGGCAGGTTTATGGTTCCCCCCCTAGACTCTCAGGAGTTAACACACTCAGGTCAGGGAGAGTTGGAGAGGCAGGTTTATGGTTCACCCCCCTAGACTCTCAGGAGTTAAAACACTCAGGTCAGGGAGAGATGGAGAGGCAGGTTTATGGTTCCCCCCCTAGACTCTCAGGAGTTAACACACTCAGGTCAGGGAGAGTTGGAGAGGCAGGTTTATGGTTCCCCCCTAGACTCTCAGGAGTTAACACACTCAGGTCAGGGAGAGATGGAGAGGCAGGTTTATGGTTCCCCCCCTAGACTCTCAGGAGTTAACACACTCAGGTCAGGGAGAGTTGGAGAGGCAGGTTTATGGTTCCCCCCTAGACTCTCAGGAGTTAACACACTCAGGTCAGGGAGAGTTGGAGAGGCAGGTTTATGGTTCCCCCCTAGACTCTCAGGAGTTAAAACACTCAGGTCAGGGAGAGTTGGAGAGGCAGGTTTATGGTTCCCCCCTAGACTCTCAGGAGTTAACACACTCAGGTCAGGGAGAGATGGAGAGGCAGGTTTATGGTTCCCCCTAGACTCTCAGGAGTTAACACACTCAGGTCAGGGAGAGTTGGAGAGGCAGGTTTATGGTTCCCCCCCTAGACTCTCAGGAGTTAACACACTCAGGTCAGGGAGAGTTGGAGAGGCAGGTTTATGGTTCCCCCCTAGACTCTCAGGAGTTAAAACACTCAGGTCAGGGAGAGATGGAGAGGCAGGTTTATGGTTCCCCCCTAGACTCTCAGGAGTTAACACACTCAGGTCATATAGTATGTCTATAACATAAACATACTATAGTCCTTCTATAGGTTAAGACCTCTGTGACTAAACACACTATAGTCCTTCTGTAGGTTAAGACCTCTGGGACTAAACATACTATAGTCCTACTATAGGTTAAGACCTCTGGGACTAAACATACTATAGTCCTTCTATAGGTTAAGACCTCTGGGGACTAAACATACTATAGTCCTTCTATAGGTTAAGACCTCTGGGACTAAACATACTATAGTCCTTCTATAGGTTAAGACCTCTGGGACTAAACATACTATAGCCCTTCTATAGGTTAAGACCTCTGGGGACTGAAGTATCTATAACATACTATAGTCATTCTATAGGTTAAGACCTCTGGGACTAAACATACTATAGTCCTTCTGTAGGTTAAGATCTCTGGGGACTAAACATACTATAGTTCTTCTGTAGGTTAAGACCTCTGGGACTAAACATACTATAGTCCTTCTGTAGGTTAAGATCTCTGGGGACTAAACATACTATAGTCCTTCTATAGGTTAAGACCTCTGGGACTAAACATACTATAGTCCTTCTAGGTTAAGACCTCTGGACACACACACACACACACACACACACACACACACACACACACACACACACACACACACACACACACACACACACACACACACACACACACACACACACACACACACGTGGAGGGAACGTTGTGTTTGTTTAATATTGTTTTAGGACTATGAAAATGGACTAAAGGATTAGTCTGTGGATTATGAAAACAACAAAAAGAAATGTGAAAATGGGAGAGGAGAAATGACTAGAGACAGTGTTGTTTAACTCACTGACCATGACCCATGAGTTCTTCTTACCTTTGTTCAGTAGAAAAGTCTCCCTCTCTAAACACTATAGGACGATCAATAGACTGGTCACTCTTCATGGACACACAGCTGGGAACAGGGGAGGCAGGTCTCTCCTGCTTGATTGGTCTTCAACACAACAGAGACAAACATTACATCTCTCATCTACTCTGATCTCAGATGGGGAAACATAAGAAGACTTACATTACAAAACGCTATATATCACTTTCAGAAACGTTCATAAGTTAACTTTTATTGTTTAAAGAAATTATAAATGAGATAGGTGTTTTTTAACTCCCTAATTCAATGACCGACATGTATATGTTTATAATGTATCATTTGATGTTTTCATTTCAGAGTCAAATGTTTTTTTTTTCAAAATGCTTTACGTATATCTGCCTCACTCTCAGAGAAATCAGTAGTACTGCTAGGTTTAACACAGTAATAATATATATCTGCCTCACTCTCAGAGAAATCAGTATTACTGCTAGGTTTAACACAGTAATAATATATATCTGCCTCTCAGAGAAATCAGTAGTACTGCTAGGTTTAATACAGTAATAATATATATCTGCCTCACTCTCAGAGAAATCAGTAGTACTACTAGGTTATATACAGTAATAATATATATCTGCCTCACTCTCAGAGAAATCAGTAGTACTGCTATGTTTAACACAGTAATAATATATATCTGCCTCTCAGAGAAATCAGTAGTACTGCTAGGTTTAACACAGTAATAATATATATCTGCCTCTCAGAGAAATCAGTAGTACTGCTAGGTTTAACACAGTAATAATATATATCTGCCTCTCAGAGAAATCAGTAGTACTGCTAGGTTTAACACAGTAATAATATATATCTGCCTCTCAGAGAAATCAGTAGTACTGCTAGGTTTAACACAGTAATAATATATATCTGCCTCTCAGAGAAATCAGTAGTACTGCTAGGTTTAATACAGTAATAATATATATCTGCCTCACTCTCAGAGAAATCAGTAGTACTGCTAGGTTTAACACAGTAATAATATATATCTGCCTCACTCTCAGAGAAATCAGTAGTACTGCTAGGTTTAACACAGTAATAATATATATCTGCCTCACTCTCAGAGAAATCAGTAGTACTGCTAGGTTTAACACAGTAATAATATATATCTGCCTCACTCTCAGAGAAATCAGTAGTACTGCTAGGTTTAACACAGTAATAATATATATCTGCCTCTCAGAGAAATCAGTAGTACTGCTAGGTTTAACACAGTAATAATATATATCTGCCTCTCAGAGAAATCAGTAGTACTGCTAGGTTTAACACAGTAATAATATATATCTGCCTCTCAGAGAAATCAGTAGTACTGCTAGGTTTAATACAGTAATAATATATATCTGCCTCACTCTCAGAGAAATCAGTAGTACTGCTAGGTTTAACACAGTAATAATATATATCTGCCTCACTCTCAGAGAAATCAGTAGTACTGCTAGGTTTAACACAGTAATAATATATATCTGCCTCACTCTCAGAGAAATCAGTAGTACTGCTAGGTTTAACACAGTAATAATATATATCTGCCTCACTCTCAGAGAAATCAGTAGTACTGCTAGGTTTAACACAGTAATAATATATATCTGCCTCTCAGAGAAATCAGAAGTACTGCTAGGTTTAACACAGTAATAATATATATCTGCCTCTCAGAGAAATCAGTAGTACTGCTAGGTTTAACACAGTAATAATATATATCTGCCTCTCAGAGAAATCAGTAGTACTGCTAGGTTTAATACAGTAATAATATATATCTGCCTCACTCTCAGAGAAATCAGTAGTACTGCTAGGTTTAACACAGTAATAATATATATCTGCCTCACTCTCAGAGAAATCAGTAGTACTGCTAGGTTTAACACAGTAATAATATATATCTGCCTCTCAGAGAAATCAGTAGTACTGCTAGGTTTAACACAGTAATAATATATATCTGCCTCACTCTCAGAGAAATCAGTAGTACTGCTAGGTTTAACACAGTAATAATATATATCTGCCTCACTCTCAGAGAAATCAGTAGTACTGCTAGGTTTTATACAGTAATAATATATATCTGTCTCACTCTCAGAGAAATCAGTAGTACTGCTAGGTTTAATACAGTAATAATATATATCTGCCTCACTCTCAGAGAAATCAGCAGTACTGCTAGGTTTAATACAGTAATAATATATATCTGCCTCTCAGAGAAATCAGTAGTACTGCTAGGTTTAACACAGTAATAATATATATCTGTCTAACTCTCAGATAAATCAGTAGTACTGCTAGGTTTAATACAGTAATAATATATATCTGCCTCTCAGAGAAATCAGTAGTACTGCTAGGTTTAACACAGTAATAATATATATCTGCCTCTCAGAGAAATCAGTAGTACTGCTAGGTTTAACACAGTAATAATATATATCTGCCTCTCAGAGAAATCAGTAGTACTGCTAGGTTTAACACAGTAATAATATATATCTGCCTCTCAGAGAAATCAGTAGTACTGCTAGGTTTAACACAGTAATAATATATATCTGACTCTCAGTGAAATCAGCAGTACTGCTAGGTTTAATACAGTAATAATATATATCTGTCTCACTCTCAGAGAAATCAGTAGTACTGCTAGGTTTAATACAGTAATAATATATATCTGCCTCTCAGAGAAATCAGTAGTACTGCTAGGTTTAACACAGTAATAATATATATCTGCCTCTCAGAGAAATCAGTAGTACTGCTAGGTTTAATACAGTAATAATATATATCTGCCTCACTCTCAGAGAAATCAGTAGTACTGCTAGGTTTAATACAGTAATAATATATATCTGTCTCACTCTCAGAGAAATCAGTAGTACTGCTAGGTTTAATACAGTAATAATATATATCTGCCTCTCAGAGAAATCAGTAGTACTGCTAGGTTTAACACAGTAATAATATATATCTGCCTCTCAGAGAAATCAGTAGTACTGCTAGGTTTAACACAGTAATAATATATATCTGCCTCTCAGAGAAATCAGTAGTACTGCTAGGTTTAACACAGTAATAATATATATCTGCCTCTCAGAGAAATCAGTAGTACTGCTAGGTTTAACACAGTAATAATATATATCTGCCTCTCAGAGAAATCAGTAGTACTGCTAGGTTTAACACAGTAATAATATATATCTGCCTCTCAGAGAAATCAGTAGTACTGCTAGGTTTAACACAGTAATAATATATATCTGCCTCTCAGAGAAATCAGTAGTACTGCTAGGTTTAATACAGTAATAATATATATCTGCCTCACTCTCAGAGAAATCAGTAGTACTGCTAGGTTTAACACAGTAATAATATATATCTGCCTCACTCTCAGAGAAATCAGTAGTACTGCTAGGTTTAACACAGTAATAATATATATCTGCCTCACTCTCAGAGAAATCAGTAGTACTGCTAGGTTTAACACAGTAATAATATATATCTGCCTCTCAGAGAAATCAGTAGTACTGCTAGGTTTAACACAGTAATAATATATATCTGCCTCTCAGAGAAATCAGTAGTACTGCTAGGTTTAACACAGTAATAATATATATCTGCCTCTCAGAGAAATCAGTAGTACTGCTAGGTTTAACACAGTAATAATATATATCTGCCTCTCAGAGAAATCAGTAGTACTGCTAGGTTTAATACAGTAATAATATATATCTGCCTCACTCTCAGAGAAATCAGTAGTACTGCTAGGTTTAACACAGTAATAATATATATCTGCCTCACTCTCAGAGAAATCAGTAGTACTGCTAGGTTTAACACAGTAATAATATATATCTGCCTCTCAGAGAAATCAGTAGTACTGCTAGGTTTAACACAGTAATAATATATATCTGCCTCACTCTCAGAGAAATCAGTAGTACTGCTAGGTTTAACACAGTAATAATATATATCTGCCTCACTCTCAGAGAAATCAGTAGTACTGCTAGGTTTTATACAGTAATAATATATATCTGTCTCACTCTCAGAGAAATCAGTAGTACTGCTAGGTTTAATACAGTAATAATATATATATCTGCCTCACTCTCAGAGAAATCAGCAGTACTGCTAGGTTTAATACAGTAATAATATATATCTGCCTCTCAGAGAAATCAGTAGTACTGCTAGGTTTAACACAGTAATAATATATATCTGCCTCTCAGAGAAATCAGTAGTACTGCTAGGTTTAATACAGTAATAATATATATCTGTCTAACTCTCAGATAAATCAGTAGTACTGCTAGGTTTAATACAGTAATAATATATATCTGCCTCTCAGAGAAATCAGTAGTACTGCTAGGTTTAACACAGTAATAATATATATCTGCCTCTCAGAGAAATCAGTAGTACTGCTAGGTTTAACACAGTAATAATATATATCTGCCTCTCAGAGAAATCAGTAGTACTGCTAGGTTTAACACAGTAATAATATATATCTGCCTCTCAGAGAAATCAGTAGTACTGCTAGGTTTAACACAGTAATAATATATATCTGACTCTCAGTGAAATCAGCAGTACTGCTAGGTTTAATACAGTAATAATATATATCTGTCTCACTCTCAGAGAAATCAGTAGTACTGCTAGGTTTAATACAGTAATAATATATATCTGCCTCTCAGAGAAATCAGTAGTACTGCTAGGTTTAACACAGTAATAATATATATCTGCCTCTCAGAGAAATCAGTAGTACTGCTAGGTTTAACACAGTAATAATATATATCTGCCTCTCAGAGAAATCAGTAGTACTGCTAGGTTTAACACAGTAATAATATATATCTGCCTCTCAGAGAAATCAGTAGTACTGCTAGGTTTAACACAGTAATAATATATATCTGCCTCTCAGAGAAATCAGTAGTACTGCTAGGTTTAACACAGTAATAATATATATCTGCCTCTCAGAGAAATCAGTAGTACTGCTAGGTTTAATACAGTAATAATATATATCTGCCTCACTCTCAGAGAAATCAGTAGTACTGCTAGGTTTAACACAGTAATAATATATATCTGCCTCTCAGAGAAATCAGTAGTACTGCTAGGTTTAACACAGTAATAATATATATCTGCCTCACTCTCAGAGAAATCAGTAGTACTGCTAGGTTTAACACAGTAATAATATATATCTGCCTCTCAGAGAAATCAGTAGTACTGCTAGGTTTAACACAGTAATAATATATATCTGCCTCACTCTCAGAGAAATCAGTAGTACTGCTAGGTTTAACACAGTAATAATATATATCTGCCTCTCAGAGAAATCAGTAGTACTGCTAGGTTTAACACAGTAATAATATATATCTGCCTCTCAGAGAAATCAGTAGTACTGCTAGGTTTAACACAGTAATAATATATATCTGCCTCTCAGAGAAATCAGTAGTACTGCTAGGTTTAACACAGTAATAATATATATCTGCCTCTCAGAGAAATCAGTAGTACTGCTAGGTTTAATACAGTAATAATATATATCTGCCTCACTCTCAGAGAAATCAGTAGTACTGCTAGGTTTAACACAGTAATAATATATATCTGCCTCACTCTCAGAGAAATCAGTAGTACTGCTAGGTTTAACACAGTAATAATATATATCTGCCTCACTCTCAGAGAAATCAGTAGTACTGCTAGGTTTAACACAGTAATAATATATATCTGCCTCTCAGAGAAATCAGTAGTACTGCTAGGTTTAACAAAGTAATAATATATATCTGCCTCTCAGAGAAATCAGTAGTACTGCTAGGTTTAACACAGTAATAATATATATCTGCCTCTCAGAGAAATCAGTAGTACTGCTAGGTTTAACACAGTAATAATATATATCTGCCTCTCAGAGAAATCAGTAGTACTGCTAGGTTTAATACAGTAATAATATATATCTGCCTCACTCTCAGAGAAATCAGTAGTACTGCTAGGTTTAACACAGTAATAATATATATCTGCCTCACTCTCAGAGAAATCAGTAGTACTGCTAGGTTTAACACAGTAATAATATATATCTGCCTCTCAGAGAAATCAGTAGTACTGCTAGGTTTAACACAGTAATAATATATATCTGCCTCACTCTCAGAGAAATCAGTAGTACTGCTAGGTTTAACACAGTAATAATATATATCTGCCTCACTCTCAGAGAAATCAGTAGTACTGCTAGGTTTTATACAGTAATAATATATATCTGTCTCACTCTCAGAGAAATCATTAGTACTGCTAGGTTTAATACAGTAATAATATATATCTGCCTCACTCTCAGAGAAATCAGCAGTACTGCTAGGTTTAATACAGTAATAATATATATCTGCCTCTCAGAGAAATCAGTAGTACTGCTAGGTTTAACACAGTAATAATATATATCTGCCTCTCAGAGAAATCAGTAGTACTGCTAGGTTTAATACAGTAATAATATATATCTGTCTAACTCTCAGATAAATCAGTAGTACTGCTAGGTTTAATACAGTAATAATATATATCTGCCTCTCAGAGAAATCAGTAGTACTGCTAGGTTTAACACAGTAATAATATATATCTGCCTCTCAGAGAAATCAGTAGTACTGCTAGGTTTAACACAGTAATAATATATATCTGCCTCTCAGAGAAATCAGTAGTACTGCTAGGTTTAACACAGTAATAATATATATCTGCCTCTCAGAGAAATCAGTAGTACTGCTAGGTTTAACACAGTAATAATATATATCTGACTCTCAGTGAAATCAGCAGTACTGCTAGGTTTAATACAGTAATAATATATATCTGTCTCACTCTCAGAGAAATCAGTAGTACTGCTAGGTTTAATACAGTAATAATATATATCTGCCTCTCAGAGAAATCAGTAGTACTGCTAGGTTTAACACAGTAATAATATATATCTGCCTCTCAGAGAAATCAGTAGTACTGCTAGGTTTAATACAGTAATAATATATATCTGCCTCACTCTCAGAGAAATCAGTAGTACTGCTAGGTTTAATACAGTAATAATATATATCTGTCTCACTCTCAGAGAAATCAGTAGTACTGCTAGGTTTAATACAGTAATAATATATATCTGCCTCTCAGAGAAATCAGTAGTACTGCTAGGTTTAACACAGTAATAATATATATCTGCCTCTCAGAGAAATCAGTAGTACTGCTAGGTTTAACACAGTAATAATATATATCTGCCTCTCAGAGAAATCAGTAGTACTGCTAGGTTTAACACAGTAATAATATATATCTGCCTCTCAGAGAAATCAGTAGTACTGCTAGGTTTAACACAGTAATAATATATATCTGCCTCTAAGAGAAATCAGTAGTACTGCTAGGTTTAACACAGTAATAATATATATCTGCCTCTCAGAGAAATCAGTAGTACTGCTAGGTTTAACACAGTAATAATATATATCTGCCTCTCAGAGAAATCAGTAGAACTGCTAGGTTTAACACAGTAATAATATATATCTGCCTCACTCTCAGAGAAATCAGTAGCACTGCTAGGTTTAATACAGTAATAATATATATCTGTCTCTCAGAGAAATCAGTAGTACTGCTAGGTTTAACAAAGTAATAATATATATCTGCCTCTCAGAGAAATCAGTAGTACTGCTAGGTTTAACACAGTAATAATATATATCTGCCTCATTCTCAGAGAAATCAGTAGTACTGCTAGGTTTAATACAGTAATAATATATATCTGCCTCTCAGAGAAATCAGTAGTACTGCTAGGTTTAATACAGTAATAATATATATCTGCCTCTCAGAGAAATCAGTAGTACTGCTAGGTTTAATACAGTAATAATATATATCTGTCTCACTCTCAGAGAAATCAGTAGTACTGCTAGGTTTAACACAGTAATAATATATATCTGCCTCTCAGAGAAATCAGTAGTACTGCTAGGTTTAATACAGTAATAATATATACCTGTCTCACTCTCAGAGAAATCAGTAGTACTGCTAGGTTTAATACAGTAATAATATATATCTGCCTCACTCTCAGAGAAATCAGTAGTACTGCTAGGTTTAACACAGTAATAATATATATCTGTCTCACTCTCAGAGAAATCAGTAGTACTGCTAGGTTTAACACAGTAATAATATATATCTGCCTCTCAGAGAAATCAGTAGTACTGCTAGGTTTAACACAGTAAGAGTATATTTCTGTCTCACTCTCAGAGATCAGGCTATACGGAGTACCAGTACCGAGTCAATGTGCAGGGGTACCAGGTAGTTGAGGTAATAATGAGACTATAAGGAGTACCAGTACCGAGTCAATGTGCAGGGGTACTAGGTAGTTGAGGTAATAATGAGACTATAAGGAGTACCAGTACCGAGTCAATGTGCAGGGGTACCAGGTAGTTGAGGTAATAATGAGACTATAAGGAGTACCAGTACTGAGTCAATGTGCAGGGGTACCAGGTAGTTGAGGTAATAATGAGACTATAAGGAGTACCAGTACTGAGTCAATGTGCAGGGGTACCAGGTAGTTGAGGTAATAATGAAGCTATAAGGAGTACCAGTACTGAGTCAATGTGCAGGGGTACCAGGTAGTTGAGGTAATAATGAGAATATAAGGAGTACCAGTACTGAGTCAATATGCAGGGGTGCCAGGTAGTTGAGGTAATAATGAGACTATAAGGAGTACCAGTACTGAGTCAATGTGCAGGGGTACCAGGTAGTTGAGGTAATAATGAGACTATAAGGAGTACCAGTACTGAGTCAATGTGCAGGGGTACCAGGTAGTTGAGGTAATAATGAGACTATAAGGAGTACCAGTACTGAGTCAAGTGCAGGGGTACCAGGTAGTTGAGGTAATAATGAGACTATAAGGAGTACCAGTACTGAGTCAATGTCCAGGGGTACCAGGTAGTTTAGGTAATTGAGGTAATATGTACATGTAGGTAGGGATAAAAGTGACTAGGCAATCAGGATAGAGATTATATCTCCTCATCCAGGGAGTGCACACACACACACACACACACACACACACACACACACACACACACACACACACACACACACACACACACACACACACACACACACGTGGAGGGAACGTTGTGTTTGTTTAATATTGTTTTAGGACTATGAAAATGGACTAAAGGATGAGCCTATGGATTATGAAAACAACCAAAAGAAATGTGAAAATGGGAGAGGAGAAATGACTACAGACAGTGTTGTTTAACTCACTGACCATGACCCATGAGTTCTTCTTACCTTTGTTCAGTAGAAAAGTCTCCCTCTCTAAAGGATATAGGACGATCCATAGACCGGTCACTCTTCATGGACACACAGCTGGGTACAGGGGAGGCTGGTCTCTCCGGCTTGATTGGTCTTCAGCACAACAGAGACAAACATTACATCTCTCATCTACTCTGATCTCAGATGGGAAACATAAGAAGAGTTCCAACATGCAACATATCACTTTACAGAAATGTTCGGAAATTTGCCTTTATGGTTTAAAGAAATTATGGAAGAGATTGGTGTGTTATTTCACTATCTAATCATGGCATGGCGTTGTTCAGTGACAGACATGTATTTCTTTAAAATCTATCACTTGATGGTTTCATTTCAGAGAGAGAAATAATGTTTTTTTGCTAAATGCTATATATCTGCCTCACTCTCAGAGAAATCAGTAGTACTGCTAGGTTTAACACAGTAATAATACATATCTGCCTCTCAGAGAAATCAGTAGTACTGCTAGGTTTAATACAGTAATAATATATATCTGCCTCACTCTCAGGGAAATCAGTAGTACTGCTAGGTTTAATACAGTAATAATATTTATCTGCCTCTCAGAGAAATCAGTAGTACTGCTAGGTTTAATACAGTAATAATATATATCTGCCTCTCAGTGAAATCAGTAGTACTGCTAGGTTTAACACAGTAATAATATATATCTGCCTCTAAGAGAAATCAGTAGTACTGCTAGGTTTAATACAGTAATAATATATATCTGCCTCACTCTCAGAGAAATCAGTAGTACTGCTAGGTTTAATACAGTAATAATATATATCTGCCTCACTCTCAGAGAAATCAGTAGTACTGCTAGGTTTAATACAGTAATAATATATATCTGCCTCACTCTCAGGGAAATCAGTAGTACTGCTAGGTTTAACACAGTAATAATATATATCTGCCTCTCAGAGAAATCAGTAGTACTGCTAGGTTTAACACAGTAATAATATATATCTGCCTCTCAGTGAAATCAGTAGTACTGCTAGGTTTAACACAGTAATAATATATATCTGCCTCACTCTCAGAGAAATCAGTAGTACTGCTAGGTTTAACACAGTAATAGTATATTTCTGTCTCACTCTCAGAGATCAGGCTATACGGAGTACCAGTACTGAGTCAATGTGCAGGGGTACCAGGTAGTTGAGGTAATAATGAGACTATAAGGAGTACCAGTACTGAGTCAATGTGCAGGGGTACCAGGTAGTTGAGGTAATAATGAGACTATAAGGAGTACCAGTACTGAGTCAATGTGCAGGGGTACCAGGTAGTTGAGGTAATAATGAGACTATAAGGAGTACCAGTACTGAGTCAATGTGCAGGGGTACCAGGTAGTTGAGGTAATAATGAGACTATAAGGAGTACCAGTACTGAGTCAATGTGCAGGGGTACCAGGTAGTTGAGGTAATAATGAGACTATAAGGAGTACCAGTACTGAGTCAATGTGCAGGGGTACCAGGTAGTTTAGGTAATTGAGGTAATATGTATATGTAGGTAGGGATAAAAGTGACTAGGCAATCAGGATAGAGATTATATCTCTTCATCCAGGGAGAGCACACACACACACACACACACACACACACACACACACACACACACACACACACACACACACACACACACAAACAGGGAGGGAATGTTGTGTTTGTTTAATATTGTTTAAAGACTATGAAAATTGAAAAAATAAATGTGAAAATGGGAGAGGAGAAATGACTAGAGACAGTGTTGTTTAACTCACTGACCATGACCCATGAGTTCTTCTTACCTTTGTTCAGTAGAAAAGTCTCCCTCTCTAAAGGATATAGGAAGATTCATAGACAGGTCACTCTTCATGGACACACAGCTGGGAACAGGGGAGGCTGGTCTCTCCTGCTTGATTGGACTTCAACACAACAGAGACAAACATTACATCTCTCATCTACTCTGATCTCAGATGGGAAACATAAGAAGAGTTCCAAAACGCAACATATCACTTTACAGAAATGAGCTTTTATTGTTTAAAGAAATTATGTATTAATTATTACATCTCTCACAGACAAGGATTTGTTTAAAATCTATCACTTGATGGTTTCATTTCAGAGACAGAAATCATGTTTTTTTATGCAAAATGCTATATATCTGCCTCACTCTCAAATGTGACCGACCGGCTCAATTTGGTAATTAACTAAATAACTACATATATAGTGTTTTTGGTTTATGTCAGTTTAATTGTTTGTTATGGTATAAGTTGTTATTTTATGATTGTAAGTGATACAATTAACTAGTAATTCTCAGTAATTACTACTTTAGTAAGGAATAACACATTTTTTCAGCACTACTGCAGTTGCTAAATAATTCCAATAGATGGGAACATAAGACCACAATGACATTTCAGAATATTAGTTTAGTTTTCTCCCTGGATACACCACCACTCCCCACACTTCCTGCAGAACCCCTGCAGTACCTCCGCAGACCCTGGATTGAGAACCCCTGATTTAGCAGATGCTCTTATCCAGAGAGATGTACAGTAAGTGCATTCACCTTAAGATAGCTAATTATTTAGGAAATAAACTTAATAAATTATTCATAAAATTGTTATCTCACCTCTTAGCTTTGGTGTCATGTCCCCCAGAGAGATTCATTTTAGAGGCAGGGCCCCCCTCCTCTCTCTCCCCAGAGAGACTCATTTTAGAGCACTGACCCCTGTAAACAGAGATCCAGCATGTTGATTGTGGTCAACACAGTGACAACTAAACAGAGATCCAGCATGTTGGTTGTGGTCAACACAGTGACAACTAAACAGAGATCCAGCATGTTGATTGTGGTCAACACAGTGACAACTAAACAGAGATCCATCATGTTGGTTGTGGTCAACACAGTGACAACTAAACAGAGATCCAGCATGTTGGTTGTGGTTAACACAGGGACAACTAAACAGAGATCCAGCATGTTGGTTGTGGTTAACACAGTAACAACTAAACAGAGATCCAGCATGTTGGTTGTGGTTAACACAGGGACAACTAAACAGAGATCCAGCATGTTGGTTGTGGTTAACACAGTAACAACTAAACAGAGATCCAGCGTGTTGGTTGTAGTTAACACAGTGACAACTAAACAGAGATCCAGCATGTTGGTTGTGGTTAACACAGTGACAACTAAACAGAGATCCAGCAGGTTGATTGTGGTTAACACAGTGACAACTAAACAGAGATCCAACATGTTGGTTGTGGTCAACACAGTAACAACTAAACAGAGATCCAGCATGTTGGTTGTGGTTAACAGTGACAACTAAACAGAGATCCAGCATGTTGGTTGTGGTTAACACAGTGACAACTAAACAGAGATCCAGCATGTTGGTTGTGGTTAACACAGTGACAACTAAACAGAGATCCAGCATGTTGGTTGTGGTCAACACAGTAACAACTAAACAGAGATCCAGCATGTTGGTTGTGGTCAACACAGTGACAACTAAACAGAGATCCAGCGTGTTGGTTGTAGTTAACACAGTGACAACTAAACAGAGATCCAGCATGTTGGTTGTGGTTAACACAGTGACAACTAAACAGAGATCCAGCATGTTGGTTGTGGTTAACACAGTGACAACTAAACAGAGATCCAGCATGTTGGTTGTGGTTAACACAGTGACAACTAAACAGAGATCCAGCATGTTGGTTGTGGTTAACACAGTGACAACTAATTATTGACTGTCAATTGTTCTCATGTATTCATTATCTCTTAGAGAAATAAAACATTTACTAACAGACATAGAAACAGTCAGGTGATTTAAAGCATCACATGAACATGTTGTTGTGACATTTCATCTCCATGGTAACTGTCAATAATAATAATAATAAGTCACTGTTTGTTAAGGTAGTCATAGACAGAACAACAACAATAATAATAATAATAATAATAATAATAAGTCACTGTTTGTTAAGGTAGTCATAGACAGAACATCAACAATAATAATAATAATAATAATAATAATAATAAGTCACTGTTTGTTAAGGTAGTTATAGATAGAACAATAACAATAATAATAATAATAATAATAATAATAATAATAAGTCACTGTTTGTTAAGGTAGTTATAGACAGAACAACAACAATAACATCAATAATAATAATAATAATAATAATAATTAATAATAAGTCACTGTTTGTTAAGGTAGTTATAGACAGAACAGCAACAATAATAATAATAATAATAATAATAATAAGTCACTGTTTTTAAGGTAGTTATAGACAGTACAGCAACAATAACAATAATAATAATAATAATAAGTCACTGTTTGTTAAGGTAGTTATAGACAGAACAACAACAATAACAATAATAATAATAATAATAATAACAATAATAATAATAAGTCACTGTTTGTTAAGGTAGTTATAGACAGTACAGCAACACGAGGCCATGTCTCACATGTATTTGTATTCACTAACAGTAGGCTATTTATTGTCTTTCAATCTGTTCTTTTCTAAACATATCTGAGAATATAGACAGAAGGGCTAAAACGGGCATGATTGATCCAAGGAGGAAATTGTTGAACCATTCAGAAAGGTTTTTTGCATCAAGTGAGAGATTTTATATTATTTAAAGTAGACTAGGTTATAATGTATAATAGCAGTTTGTTAGTGATATGCAGATCAAGGTCTATACCTCGGCTATAGCCTACATATCATAGATGACCAGTCTAAACCTGTTCAGATCAACATAATGTTATAGTCCTACCAGTAGCAGGACAGAGAATGTACTGTATATAACCTACATATCATAGATGACCAGTCTAAACCTGTTCAGATCAACATAATGTTATAGTCCTACCAGTAGCAGGACAGAGAATGTACTGTATATAACCTACATATCATAGATGACCAGTCTAAACCTGTTCAGATCAACATAATGTTATAGTCCTACCAGTAGCAGGACAGAGAATGTACTGTATATAACCTACATATCATAGATGACCAGTCTAAACCTGTTCAGATCAACATAATGTTATAGTCCTACCAGTAGCAGGACAGAGAATGTACTGTATATAACCTACATATCATAGATGACCAGTCTAAACCTGTTCAGATCAACATAATGTTATAGTCCTACCAGTAGCAGGACAGAGAATGTACTGTATATAACCTACATATCATAGATGACCAGCCTAAACCTGTTCAGATCAGTTCACAGAGAACATCAGGTTTGTCGGCATGATAAGTGATCATAGCCTTATAATAGTTTGTAGGTAGTCTAGACCAACAGTACGAGAGTCTGCCCGTCTTTCCTACATACCAACACATTTATTCAATGTTACCGAGAAATATGTGCCACAGTTTCAACAGCCATTTTTGTAACTGCGTAGACAACACACTTCCTTTCACGTTCATATGAGGAAATCACAAAACTTCTCACAGTCACTGGTGCAGCCGCCTGTTTTCTTGCAGATGAAGTAGCTTTCACAGGCAACTCATTCAACCAGCCTAAACAACAGTAAATACAAGATGTCAAATGGTCAAAAGTGAATCTCAATAGAGCCATCTACATTAGAAAGGGGTATATTTCTGCAGATGTTGGATCTTAATTTGAGCCAGTTTGCTACACCAGGAAAATAATCCTGCAGAAACAGGACATTTGAATTATTGTGTGGATTATAATTAATGAACAGTTTTAAAATGGGAAAGTGGAATTTATCATCTTCAGAAACCTTTTCTAAAGTTTAATTACACTCAAATACACTACAAGTTTAGTTTTTCTGCAACAGGGTGATCAAATTAAGATCCTACATCTGTACAGAGTTTATGTCTTTATCTGAAAAGGGCAGTTTGAGTTATTAGCAATAACATTGCAACTGTCAGCTGATATAAACCTCTGTGATTGGATGTTATAGACCCCCATACATATCCCCATGTACAATTATGTGTACAGATGTAGGATCTTAATTTGATCACCCCCCACTGCAGAAGAACTTTCCAGCAATGCAGGAAATATATAACTTGTAGTGTATTTGAGGTTTAAAAAGGCTTCTGAAGTTTGTAATTTCCACATAGAAATTTCAGACTTGAGTTTTCTGTCTCAGTAGTAGTAGACTGTTAGGAGTGTTTTACTGTCATTCACTATACTAACATTACATTTAATTTATCTACACACTTTACAATAATCCCTGGCAGGATTCTCACCTTGAAACTTCATTGCGATTTTTTTCTGTTCTGTTCTGTATATTCTGATGGGTGAGGCCTGAGCTGGAATGTGAAGCTAACTGAAGCTGTCTAGCTTTAGAAAACCAGTATATCAAGCCTGTATCATAGTATACCCCTCAGGCTACGTTCAGGTTTCAGCAAGAGGCAGGTATCAACATGCCGAGTCGTAGGCAACAACCTGGGTCGTATTCATTAGTTTACTCCACAGCCAACAGTTTTAAGATGTTAAATAAAACATAAACCGTTTACTCTAAACGCTGTACAATGTGACCTAAACGGTTTCTGTTGCCAAACGTTTTGCTTTTAGATTGTAGATAATGTAGGAGCAATCACCCTGGGGCACACAGATGGGCACAGAACGAATTCACCCCACGCATCTAAATTATATCCAAAACATTTTAAGGAGAGTAGGACTATTATAACACTGTCCACCAAAAATATAATTAACTATATGAATACACATAACAATATCATCAACTATATTAATACACATAACAATATCATCAACTATATTAATACACACAACAATACCATCAACTATATGAATACACATAACAATATCATTAACTATATGAATACACACAACAATACCATCAACTATATTAATACACATAACAATATCATCAACTATATTAATACACATAACAATATCAACTATATTAATACACATAACAATATCATAAACTATATTAATACACATAACAATATCATCAACTATATTAATACACATGACAATATCAACTATATGAATACACATAACAATATCACCAACTATATTAATACACATAACAATATCATCAACTATATTAATACACATAACAATATCATCAACTATATTAATACACATAACAATATCACCAACTATATGAATACACACAACAATATCATCAACTATATTAATACACATAACAATATCAACTATATTAATACACATAACAATATCATAAACTATATTAATACACACAACAATATCATCAACTATATTAATACACATAACAATATCATCAACTATATTAATACACATAACAATATCATCAACTATATGAATACACACAACAATACCATCAACTATATTAATACACATAACAATATCATCAACTATATTAATACACATAACAATATCATCAACTATATTAATACACATAACAATATCATCAACTATATTAATACACATAACAATATCAACTATATTAATACACATAACAATATCATCAACTATATTAATACACATAACAATATCAACTATATTAATACACACAACAATATCATCAACTATATTAATATACATAACAATATCAACTATATTAATACACACAACAATACCATCAACTATATTAATACACACAACAATATCATCAACTATATTAATACACACAACAATATCATCAACTATATTAATACACATAACAATCGTCGTCTTACCGTCTTACCGATCATTCGGTCGTTGAAAGTTACTTTCGTTTGCTCTGCTCATTTACATATCAGGTTCTACCTGTTCTCTCTCCGAGTCCCTCTCTCTTTACAGCTCTTACAATGAGCCTTGGCAAACATTCTACAACTGTCTGGAAGTCTATTGGAGGGATGTGAAACCATTCTTCCACAAGAAATTACATCATTTGGTGTTTAATTGATGGTAAGTTTTCAATTGTGTTGAGACTCTGACCTGTCCAATGAGCCACATTGATTAAAGAATCCTACAGTACCAAAACACCCTCTCACTCTCTCACACACACACACACACACACACACACACACACACACACACACACACACACACACACACACACACACACACACACACACACACACACACACACACACACACACACACACACACACACACACACACACACACACACATACAGACTCACAAACAGTGCAGTAATTAGAACCCCTATAGCAGCTATAAGTACTACAGTCTTCTCAACACTCCCCTTCTCTGCCTCTCTCCATCACTTTCTCTGTGTCATCTGTTGCAGTCTCTGTGTCTTGTCTGGTGTCTCTCTCCATCATATCCTATTCTTCTGTTGCTGTCTCTGTGTCTGGTCTGGTGTCTCTCTCCATCATATCCTATTCTTCTGTTGCTGTCTCTGTGTCTTGTCTGGTGTCTCTCTCCATCACCAGAATAATTGGTGAGGGTTAGGCCTACTACAATACAACATTCAAAACATGAAAACACAACTACATAACTAGCCTGTCCAACCTCTCTTTCGTATCGTCTGAGATCGCTAAAGACTGGAAAGCGGTCATCCCCCTCTTCAAAGGGGGTGACACTCTAGACCCAAACTGTTACAGACCTATATCTATCCTACCCTACCTTTCTAAAGTCTTCGAAAGCCAAGTTAATAAACAGATCACCGACCATCTAGAATTCCACCGTACCTTCTCCGCTATGCAATCTGGTTTCAGAGCTGATCATGGGTGCACCTCAGCAACGCTCAAGGTCCTCAACGATATCATAATCGCCATTGATAAAAGACAATACTGTGCAGCCGTCTTCATCGACCTGGCCAAGGCTTTCGACTCTGTCAATCACCGTATTCTTATCAGCAGACTCAACAGCCTTGGTTTCTCAAATGACTGCCTCGCCTGGTTCACCAACTACTTCTCAGATAGAGTTCAGTGTGTCAAATCGGAGGGCCTGTTGTCCGGGCCTCTGGCAGTCTCTATGGGGGTGCCACAGGGTTCAATTCTCGGGCCGACTCTTTTCTCTGTATACATCAATGATGTTGCTCTTGCTGCTGGTGATTCTCTGATCCACCTCTACGCAGACGACACCATTCTGTATACTTCTGGCCCTTCTTTGGACACTGTGTTAACAACCCTCCAGACGAGCTTCAATGCCATACAACTCTCCTTCCGTGGCCTCCAACTGCTCTTAAATGTAAGTAAAACTAAACCCATGCTCTTCAACCGATCGCTGCCTGCACCTGCCCGCCCGTCCAGCATCACTACTCTGGACGCTTCTGACTTAGAATATGTGGACAACTACATATACCTAGGTGTCTGGTTAGACTGTAAACTCTCCTTCCAGACTCACATCAAACATCTCCAATCCAAAGTTAAATCTAGAATCGGCGTCCTATTTCGCAACAAAGCATCCTTCACTCATGCTGTGAAACATACCCTCGTAAAACTGACTATCCTACCGATCCTTGACTTCGGCGATGTCATTTACAATATAGCCTCCAACACTCTACTCAGCAAATTGGATGTAGTCTACCACAGTGCCATCCGTTTTGTCACCAAAGCCCGATATACTACCCATCACTGCGACCTGTATGCTCTCGTTGGCTGGCCCTCACTTCATATTCATCGCCAAACCCACTGGCTCCAGGTCATCTATAAGCCTTTGCTAGGTAAAGCCCTGCCTTATCTCAGCTCACTGGTCACAATAGCAGCACCCACCAGTAGCACGTGCTCCAGCAGGTATATCTCACTGGTCACCCCCAAAGCCAACTCCTCATTTGTCCACCTTTCCTTCCAGTTCCCTGCTGCCAATGACTGGAACGAACTGCAAAAATCACTGAAGCAGGTGACTTATATCTCCCTCATTAACTTCAAGCATCAGCTGTCAGAGCAGCTTACCGATCATTGCACCTGTACATAGCCCATCTGTACATTGCCCAACCAACTACCTCATCCCCATTTTGTAATTTCCTTTATCCTTTGCACCCCAGTATCTCTACTTGCACATTCATCTTCTGCACATCTATCATTCCAGTGTTTAATTGCTAAATTGTAATTATTTTTCCCCTCTGGCCTATTTATTGCCTTACTTCCCTAATCTTACTACATTTGCACACACTGTATATAGACCTTTCTATTGTGTTATTGACTGTACGTTGGTTTATTGTCATAAACTTCATCGTCTGAAGAGGAAAAATCATCGGACCAATATGCAGTGGGTATATTGCTCATCTTAGTATTTATTGAAGGTAAACTCAAACAAACTCAAACAAAATAACGACGATAACAGCCCAGTAAGGTGCACAGACTAAACCGGAAACAACCACCCACAAACACAAGTGAAAACGAACACACTAAATATGGCCTCCAATTAGAGACAACAACCACCAGCTGCCTCTAATTGGAGGTCATTGAAAAAACACAACATAGAAAGAGAAACTTAGAATAAACATAGAAATAGAAAATATAGAACATACATCAAAACCCCGAAACACACAAAACAAACACCCCCCTGCCACGCCCTGACCAAACTACAATAACAAATAACCCCTTTTACTGGTCAGGACGTGACATTTATCCCATGTGTAACTCTGTGTTGTTTGTGTCACACTGCTTTGCTTTATCTTGGCCAGGTCGCAGTTGTAAATGAGAACTTGTTCTCAACTGGCCACCTGGTTAAATAAAGGTGAAATAAAGGTACATAAAATAAGAAATAACACAGAACTCTCAACTAGTTCCATCAAACAGAAAAACAACAAGAAAGCTGGATAAACACATTCAGATTTCTAGATACTGCACTTTTCTTTTGCATTTTAGGGGTCATAGGTCAGATCAGTGGTCATGGTTGATATGCATGGACTAAAAAACAAACTTGAAACCATTTTTCTCAGATTCACTGTGTGTGTAGACTGCTCCTTGTCTTTTCTAGGGCAGTAGTTCAGGTGGCTGTTTGTGTAGACTGCTCCTTGTCTTTGTAGGACAGTAGTTCAGGTGGCTGTTTGTGTAGACTGCTCCTTGTCTTTTCTAGGGCAGTAGTTCAGGTGGCTGTGTGTGTAGACTGCTCCTTGTCTTTGTAGGACAGTAGTTCAGGTGGCTGTTTGTGTAGATGCTCCTTGTCTTTGTAGGGCAGTAGTTCAGGTGGCTGTTTGTGTAGACTGCTCCTTGTCTTTGTAGGGCAGTAGTTCAGGTGGCCTGTTTGTGTAGACTGCTCCTTGTCTTTTCTAGGGCAGTAGTTCAGGTGGCTGTGTGTGTAGACTGCTCCTTGTCTTTTCTAGGGCAGTAGTTCAGGTGGCTGTGTGTGTAGACTGCTCCTTGTCTTTTCTAGGGCAGTAGTTCAGGTGGCTGTTTGTGTAGACTGCTCCTTGTCTTTTCTAGGGCAGTAGTTCAGGTGGCTGTTTGTGTAGACTGCTCCTTGTCTTTTCTAGGGCAGTAGTTCAGGTGGCTGTGTGTGTAGATGCTGTTTGTCTTTGTAGGACAGTAGTTCAGGTGGCTGTTTGTGTAGATGCTGTTTGTCTTTGTAGGACAGTAGTTCAGGTGGCTGTTTGTGTAGATGCTGTTTGTCTTTGTAGGACAGTAGTTCAGGTGGCTGTTTGTGTAGATGCTGTTTGTCTTTGTAGGACAGTAGTTCAGGTGGCTAACTTTGCTCTTAGTCTGCCTCCTGTCTCTCCTATCACCATGGGTACACCTTCCTGAAAACAATGACTCCATACTTTGCTGAAACCTGTTCTGCCAGTTTATGTCCTTAAAGACTAGAATGTTCCAATGTGGTTACCCAAAAAGATGACAAGATAGTTCACACATTCATCATCCAGGGTTACTATCAAACAGATATGTTACATTTCTGGTTCGTCCATAACTTGTTTCCTGCTTGTAGCAGGCCGTGTTAACAGGAATCCTTTTCTCTAACTAGAAGTCATGTGATTTAATGAGAATATTTTTCTGCAGTGAGAATGTAATGCAAGTCAAGCTGTCCTTGGATGAATGTCTACAAGATTTATAACCAGCATTGTTAAATTAACTGTTGTAATTAAAAAAAATCAATGCTGTCATTTTCTTTATGTTGGCTAGCTTTTTATAATGTTTTATTGTCACAGACACCAGATAGATGCAGAGAAATGTGTTGTTTTACAGGGTCAGCCATACGGCGCCCCTGGAGCAAATTAGGTGTAAGTGCCTTGCTTAAGGGCACCAACAGATTTTTACCTTCACGGCTCAGGTATTCAAACCAGCAACATATCAGTTACTGACCCACCACTCTAACCACTAGTCTATCTGACCATACCAGTTACTGACCCACCACTCTAACCACTAGTCTATCTGACCATACCAGTTACTGACCCACCACTCTAACCACTAGTCTATCTGACCATACCAGTTACTGACCCACCACTCTAACCACTAGTCTATCTGACCATACCAGTTACTGACCCACCACTCTAACCACTAGTCTATCTGACCATACCAGTTACTGACCCACCACTCTAACCACTAGTCTATCTGACCATACCAGTTACTGACCCACCACTCTAACCACTAGTCTATCTGACTATACCAGTTACTGACCCACCACTCTAACCACTAGTCTATCTGACCATACCAGTTACTGACCCACCACTCTAACCACTAGTCTATCTGACCATACCAGTTACTGACCCACCACTCTAACCACTAGTCTATCTGACCATACCAGTTACTGACCCACCACTCTAACCACTAGTCTATCTGACCATACCAGTTACTGACCCACCACTCTAACCACTAGTCTATCTGACCATACCAGTTACTGACCCACCACTCTAACCACTAGTCTATCTGACCATACCAGTTACTGACCCACCACTCTAACCACTAGTCTATCTGACCATACCAGTTACTGACCCACCACTCTAACCACTAGTCTATCTGACCATACCAGTTACTGACCCACCACTCTAACCACTAGTCTATCTGACCATACCAGTTACTGACCCACCACTCTAACCACTAGTCTATCTGACTATACCAGGTACTGACCCACCACTCTAACCACTAGTCTATCAGACCATACCAGTTACTGACCCACCACTCTAATCACTAGTCTACTTTGAGCACTTGCACTGGGCCTCCACTGAGTCTCCATGTGTCAAGCAGTACAGAGAAACCCCCTCTAGATGACAGCCGAGGCTCTTGGATCTACCCTGTCTATCCACCAGTTTAGTGACCTTGTTCCATCAATATGTCCATACTACTTCACAACCCATTTGAGGTCTTGACCAGCAATGTCCCATTGGGCTCAACCAAGCCGAGAGTGAGGTTCTAGAAAGAGGACTGACTTTCATACCAACTCCTAAACAGGTGGACTGACTTTCATACCAACTCCTAAACAGATGGACTGACTTTCATACCAACTCCTAAACAGGTGGACTGACTTTCATACCAACTCCTAAACAGGTGGACTGACTTTCATACCAACTCCTAAACAGGTGGACTGACTTTCATACCAACTCCTAAACAGGTGGACTGACTTTCATACCAACTCCTAAACAGGTGGACTGACTTTCATACCAACTCCTAAACAGGTGGACTGACTTTCATACCAACTCCTAAACAGGTGGACTGACATTCATACCAACTCCTAAACAGGTGGACTGACTTCCATACCGACTCCTAAACAGGTGGACTGACTTTCATACCAACTCCTAAACAGGTGGACTGACTTCCATACCGACTCCTAAACAGGTGGACTGACTTTCATACCGACTCCTAAACAGGTGGACTGACTTTCATACCAACTCCTAAACAGGTGGACTGACTTTCATACCAACTCCTAAACAGGTGGACTGACTTTCATACCAACTCCTAAACAGGTGGACTGACTTTCATACCAACTCCTAAACAGGTGGACTGACTTTCATACCAACTCCTAAACAGGTGGACTGACTTTCATACCAACTCCTAAACAGGTGGACTGACTTTCATACCAACTCCTAAACAGGTGGACTGACTTTCATACCAACTCCTAAACAGGTGGACTGACTTTCATACCAACTCCTAAACAGGTGAACAGACTTTCATACCAACTCCTAAACAGGTGGACTGGGAGGAGCTCCGGAGGGGATCTACACGTCTATCATAGAAGATTGAAGTTATCAGATCATTGTGAATATGAAACAGATTTTCCTCAGATACTATTTCCAAACCCCTCACATTGGGAACCTCAGTTGGAGTCAGAAACTATACAGACTCTGATACGTAGGGATGTGGCTTCCTTTTCACTATTCAGAACCTCACCTTTTTTATCAGCTTAACCTTACAAATGGTTAAAAATCAAGCTCTAGAAATATAGTGATTAAACCAGCAGATAAGGGGGCTCAGATTGTTGTAATGGATAAAGTGAATATCTTCTTGAAGCCAATACACAATAGGATCATGTTAAACACTATGTTCCATTGTCCCACTCAACACAACCAGAAAACACAAAGATTAATCCAGGAGATAAACTGTATGAGGATAAGTACATTACAGATAAACAGATGGTCTGTCTTTTTGGGACAGATTCTCCAAGGCCTAGGCAGTTTTACTTACTGCCTAAAATACATATCTCCTGAGACGTGGGCGGTTCCCTGCGGCTGACCAATAGTAAATGATTGTGTCTCAGAGACGTCGGCGGTTCCCTGCGGCTGACCAATAGGAAGTGATTGTGTCTCAGAGACGTGGGCGGTTCCCTGCGGCTGACCAATAGGAAGTGATTGTGTCTCAGAGACGTGGGCAGTTCCCTGCAGCTGACCAATAGGAAGTGATTGTGTCTCAGAATCTTACTGTATTGCTGAATATATAGACTTTTATTGCTGAATATATAGACTTTTATATCAACCCTCTACCCCAGAAACACCCAGCTATGTTCAGGATACTGATGAATGAAGGGTTTATTACTATTGTAGTACTGACTTTAATATCAACCCTCTATCCCAGAAACACCCAGCTATGTTCAGGATAGTGATGAATGAAGGGTTTATTACTATTGTAGTACTGACTTTAATATCAACCCTCTATCCCAGAAACACCCAGCTATGTTCAGGGTACTGATGAATGAAGGGTTTATTACTATTGTAGTACTGACTTTAATATCAACCCTCTATCCCAGAAACACCGAGCTATGTTCAGGATACTGATGAATGAAGGGTTTATTACTATTGTAGTACTGACTTTAATATCAACCCTCTATCCCAGAAACACCCAGCTGTGTTCAGGATACTGATGAATGAAGGGTTTATTACTATTGTAGTACTGACTTTAATATCAACCCTCTATCCCAGAAACACCCAGCTATGTTCAGGATACTGATGAATGAAGGGTTTATTACTATTGTAGTACTGACTTTAATATCAACCCTCTATCCCAGAAACACCCAGCTATGTTCAGGATACTGATGAATGAAGGGTTTATTACTATTGCAGTACTGACTTTAATATCAACCCTCTATCCCAGAAACACCCAGCTATGTTCAGGATACTGATGAATGAAGGGTTTATTACTATTGTAGTACTCTTTTTATTAACTTAGCTACTGACTTGTTCTATTGTTGTTGCATTGTCAAGAGGTTAACCTGCAAGGAAGCATTTCAGTACATAATACTTGTATTGTACTTTATATTATTATAGATATTTTAGGGTTGCCATGGATTTCAAGCAGGCAATGCCATCAGGTCCAAACCCAAAACAAGGAAATTGTAGGAGACAGGCGTGTTGGGGTTTCCTGCCAGCATGACCACCCGCTTCACTTCCTGAACATGAAAAAGGGTGAAAGGTGGGATGCAGTAATAAGGAGTTTTTTTCAGTTTCTTTTTCAGTATTTTACTTCAGTGTTGATTAATTTAGTTAATTTAGTAAATTGAATTTAGTTATTTAGTGCAGATAATGATGTACTTCTTCTGTGGTTTGTCATATGCAGTGAACCTGCTGAGAGATGAAGGAAGGGATGAGAGGCCAGAACATCAACCTCATCTTCATGGAGGACATTGATGCCAGATGCAGTGAACCTGCTGAGAGATGAAGGAGGGGATGAGAGGCCAGAACATCAACCTCATCTTCATGGAGGACATTGATGCCAGATGCAGTGAACCTGCTGAGAGATGAAGGAGGGGATGAGAGGCCAGAACATCAACCTCATCTTCATGGAACACATTGATGCCAGATGCAGTGAACCTGCTGAGAGATGAAGGAAGGGATGAGAGGCCAGAACATCAACCTCATCTTCATGGAGGACATTGATTCCAGATGCAGCTACATGTGCAAGTAATTCATCTTTTTTATTCAAGATCTCATTGACTTTAACATTTGAAAAGCAGTTTCTCCAACAATAGTTTTAACATGAACATTTTGTCCATAACTTTTTAGAGAAACTTTCCTGAATTGAATCATGGGACCAGATTGGTTGTTCCAGTTTTCCATGCTGATGGACATGACTTGCCATGTCAGGTACTTGAACAGGATCATTAATATTATCAGTAGGTATTTATTCATATTTTATAAGGTTTAACCAAATAACCCTTTTACCATGGTATGACATGATTTTATATTTCTAGATGAAATTCAACACCCGATATGTGGAAGGTGCTGGACTGGCAGATGGGGAGCAGATGGAGAGGCTGTGGTCGTATCTGAGGCGCTTTGGGAAGGTCACCAAAGAAATGAGGCCGTCCCATCTTATTGACCTCCTGACTGATGCACTTCTCCACCATGGGAAAACGCCAGAGGCTACGTTAGTACACTTGGAATTGTTATTCATTTACTTGATGCTGGTTGACTCTAGTGATGTTCCTAACATTTCCTGTTGTTTTGATGTAGTGGACTCTCTGCCATAGAGGGTTTCGCCAGCAACAGAAGTTGCAACAGAGGCAAAAAGGGAAATGGAAGAAATTGCACAGTCTCTTCCAGGTAAACCATTGTATCAATAATCTAAGCATAGAATTTCAGTATTGATTAGAAATGTTGTCACATCTGTCACTGTTGTTATGTTTTAGGAACAACACTGGACACCATTAGGGATTGGGGCAGGAATGTCAGTGTTGTTATGTTTTAGGAACAACACTGGACACCATTAGGGATTGGGGCAGGAATGTCAGTGTTGTTATGTTTTAGGAACAACACTGGACACCATTAGGGATTGGGGCAGGAATGTCAGTGTTGTTATGTTGTAGGAACAACACTGGACACCATTAGGGATTGGGGCAGGAATGTCAGTGTTGTTATGTTGTAGGAACAACACTGGACACCATTAGGGATTGGGGCAGGAATGTCAGTGTTGTTGTGTTGTAGGAACAACACTGGACACCATTAGGGATTGGGGCAGGAATGTCAGTGTTGTTATGTTGTAGGAACAACACTGGACACCATTAGGGATTGGGGCAGGAATGTCAGTGTTGTTATGTTGTAGGAACAACACTGGGCACCATTAGGGATTGGGGCAGGAATGTCAGTGTCACCCTTGAGAGGCAAAAACCTGCTCTGTGCTGGGAGGAGCAATATGTTGCAATGCTCCAGCAACATACAATTGCAATGTATGTAATTCATTTCAAATGACTAAGCAAAGTTGTTATTTTTCGACATGCATTATTGTATGCCCTCTGTAATCCATGTTTTATTTTCAGGGCACAGCAGGAAAGTGGAGATGGAACAGCTGTTTTTCAGCTTGTGCAGTTCGATAGGTACTTCCTCAGTTTTTAACAGTGTAATTGTTAGATCAATGAATATAATTGATCTCCCTGGTCAAAGTATTTAGAACCTTTCTGATGACAGAAAACTGAAGACGATGGAGAGGAAGAACAGCATCCTCCATCGATGGTCCCCCACCAGCAGTCTCATCCAGACTGCACTCCACAGACTGCAGAGGAACAGATTGATGGTCCCCCACCAGCAGTCTCTTCCAGACTGCACTCCACAGACTGCAGAGTAACAGATTGATGGTCCCCCACCAGCAGTCTCTTCCAGACTGCACTCCACAGACTGCAGAGTAACAGATTGATGGTCCCCCACTAGCAGTCTCTTCCAGACTGCACTCCACAGACTGCAGAGTAACAGATTGATGGTCCCCCACCAGCAGTCTCTTCCAGACTGCACTCCACAGACTGCAGAGTAACAGATTGATGGTCCCCCACCAGCAGTCTCTTCCAGACTGCACTCCACAGACTGCAGAGTAACAGATTGATGGTCCCCCACCAGCAGTCTCTTCCAGACTGCACTCCACAGACTGCAGAGGAACAGATTGATGGTCCCCCACCAGCAGTCTCTTCCAGACTGCACTCCACAGACTGCAGAGGAACAGATTGATGGTCCCCCACCAGCAGTCACTTCCAGACTGCACTCCACAGACTGCAGAGTAACAGATTGATGGTCCCCCACCAGCAGTCTCTTCCAGACTGCACTCCACAGACTGCAGAGGAACAGATTGATGGTCCCCCACCAGCAGTCACTTCCAGACTGCACTCCACAGACTGAAGAGGAACAGATTGATGGTCCCCCACCAGCAGTCTCTTCCAGACTGCACTCCACAGACTGCAGAGTAACATATTGATGGTCCCCCACCAGCAGTCTCTTCCAGACTGCACTCCACAGACTGCAGAGTAACAGATTGATGGTCCCCCACCAGCAGTCTCTTCCAGACTGCACTCCACAGACTGCAGAGTAACAGATTGATGGTCCCCCACCAGCAGTCTCTTCCAGACTGCACTCCACAGACTGCAGAGGAACAGATTGAGGACCAATCTGGAGGGAACCTTCAGTCTGCTGCTAGAACGGAGGTTCCTCTGTGGCCTGAAAATATGCAGGTTATAGATATATATTCAACAATAGGAACAAGTCAACTCATATCAGTTCTATGATAATTCTGGGTGGTCAAACACAATAATAATGTTTATTTGTATCTGTTTCTGAACTTGGTTTCTGTTGCTAATGATCTATTGTTGGATGGTAATCAGAGTAATTTTATAGCAGCTTTAGGTAATTTTTGATTTATTTATTTTTTGTTTAGATTGGATTACCTTTAACATATTTTCTGTCTGTATTATCTGTTATCAATAGATGGTCAAGGTATTGATTATGTCACACTCTGACCTAGGAGAGCTGTGTTTTCTCTGTTTAGCTAGGCCAGGGTGTGATAGGTGGGTGGGCAATCTATGTTTTATTTTCTATGTTTTGGCCGGGTATGGTTTCCAATCAGAGGCAGGTGTCTTTCGTTGTCTCTGATTGGAAGCCATACGTAGGCAGCCTGTTTTTCCTTTGTCCTTGTGGGAAGTTATTTTCTGTTTAGTTGGTGAAACCTGACAGAACTGTTTTGCTGTCGTTTTGTTTGATTGTCAGAGTGTTCTGAGTAAAATAAATACAAGATGAACATCTTCCACGCTGCACCTTGGTCTACTCCTTTCCACAGCTGTGACAGATTATCTGTTATCAATCGATGGTCAAGGTATTGATTATCTGTTATTAATTGATGGTCAAGGTATTGATATTCTGTTATTAATTGATGGTCAAGGTATTGATTATCTGTTATTAATTGATGGTCAAGGTATTGATTATCTGTTATCAATAGATGGTCAAGGTATTGATTATCTGTTATTAATAGATGGTCAAGGTATTGATTATATGTTATCAATAGATGGTCAAGGTATTGATTATCTGTTATCAATAGATGGTCAAGGTATTGATTATCTGTTATCAATAGATGGTCAAGGTATTGATTATCTGTTATCAATAGATGGTCAAGGTATTGATTATCTGTTATCAATAGATGGTCAAGGTATTGATTATCTGTTATCAATAGATGGTCAAGGTATTGATTATCTGTTATCAATAGATGGTCAAGGTATTGCCAACTGCCTGTCCAAAAGGCCACGGTCGGTAGTAGCATAAAAACACATGTGAAGGACTACAACCTGAGGAGACGAGGTTTGTCCTCACAGCTCCTACAGGCCCTGGTGTATGAGGATGCAGTGCAGGTGGACAGCACTGATTGGTCCTGGAGACCAGGAGGAGCAGAGGATGATGGGGAGGTGCACCTCAAGCTAAGGCTCTTGGTGCTCTTTGTGAAGAGAAGCGGTAGATTGAGGATGATGTCTTCACTGCCAAGATGTTCTACTCACATGAGCAGGAACTGATCGTGGAGGCCTTACAACATTACACAGAGCAGGAACTGATCGTGGAGGCCTTACAACATTACACAGAGCAGGAACTGATCGTGGAGGCCTTACAACATTACACAGAGCAGGAACTGATCGTGGAGGCCTTACAACATTACACAGAGCAGGAACTGATCGTGGAGGCCTTACAACATTACACAGAGCAGGAACTGATCGTGGAGGCCTTACAACATTACACAGAGCAGGAACTGATCGTGGAGGCCTTACAACATTACACAGAGCAGGAACTGATCGTGGAGGCCTTACAACATTACACAGAGCAGGAACTGATCGTGGAGGCCTTACAACATTACACAGAGCAGGAACTGATCGTGGAGGCCTTACAACATTACACAGAGCAGGAACTGATCGTGGAAGCCTTACAACATTACACAGAGCAGGAACTGATCGTGGAGGCCTTACAACATTACACAGAGCAGGAACTGATCGTGGAGGCCTTACAACATTACACAGAGCAAGATGGATGTTGTCTTGGGGAAAGAGCTGTCCTTGCTGGAAAGCTTGATGAGCTCCAGCACGCAGAAGGACAATGTGAATCGTTCAGAAGGGCTTTTATTGAGGGCAGAAACTATGAAGAGGAGGAGGATGACTATTATGATGCCGATGATGACGATGACAACGATGGTGATATTGATGGAGGAATAGATTAATGAGGCTGAGGGTGATGACTACAACAACGATGGTGATATTGATGGAGGAATAGATGAATGAGGCTGATGGTGATGACTACAACAACGATGGTGAAATTGATGGAGGAATAGATGAATGAGGCTGATGGTGTGTTGTTTTTAACATGTCCATTGCTTTTTAATTGATGTCATTGTATTCCTGAACCTTTGTTTATAATGGTATGTTTTTTTGCTCTTTTGGGGTTGAAAGAAGCACATTTCTGTTTAATTGTTAGATGTGATACAGGCCAGTGTTGCATGTCATTTACTATTGATGTCATGGTGAGGAGAACCTGACTTGAGCCTGATATTCCCCAAGAGTCTAATGGAATAGACAGGTTTGCTTCCTCTAAAGTATTGTCTTGTATTGACCTGTTAGTTGTGGAGTTTGTAAATATATTTTATTTAACCTTTATTTAACTAGGCAAGTCAATTTAGATTATTTTGCAAATATTGTCATGTGAATATCTAGATCACCATCATCAATGTAGATTATTGTGTAAATATTGTCATGTGAATATCTAGATCACCATTGTCATCTTTAAATAAATGAATAACTTCTGCAGCTGATTCTGCCTGGCACCCGCAAAATTTAACCGTCCAATAATGGAATTAGTAACTAAGGATTGTAGCTTTAAGGGTTCAGTATGTAGCCTACAGAGAAACACATTCAGAGATCAAGCCTTGACATTTCAGATAAATTCACTTTGCAGGAGAGGGGAGACTGGAGGCCATGGTGGGGTCAAAGTAGCACATTTAATAAATCATTATTCTAAACAAAAACATTGTTTCTATTGAACCTGCCATACTAATAAAGGCATTTTAATCAATTATATGAAGAGTGCCTTGGTCCTCCTTTCTATTTGATGACCTACTCACCCCTTTTACCAAAGAGCACCTTCTGTCTACCAACATTTACTATTGTGTACCTTAGTAGCGCTTCCCTTCCTCCTCTTTCTACTAAACCACAAAGGGGTTAGAACTACAATTCCGGCGCCATTTCCGGTTGCCGTCGCTGGACGCGATGCAACGTGAAACAGGGAGTTGTAGTTCTTCACAGAAAGCCCAGGTGTATTCAAACCATTACAGTTTTACATTTTACATTTTAGTCATTTAGCAGACGCTCTTATCTAGAGCGACTTACAGTAGTGAATGCAGACATTTCATACATTTTTATTTTCCCGTACTGGGAAAAAAATGACACACAGTTCCTCAGCATTGGAACATTTTGGAATCACAGTCATGAAACCCCCCTTAAACATATGACACAATGTTCTCACTACAACTGAGGACTCTTACAGTGGTGGACTTTATGTTAATAAATAGGTCTCAAATCAAATCAAAGTTTATTTGTCACGTGCGCCGAATGCAACAGACCTTAGAGTGAAATGCTTACTTACAGGCTCTAACCAATAGTGCGAAAAAAAGGTATGTGTGTGTGTGTGTGTGTGTGTGTGTGTGTGTGTGTGTGTGTGTGTGTGTGTGTGTGTGTGTGTGTAGGTAAGTAAAGAAATAAAACAACAATAAAAATACATTTGAAAATAAGAGTAGCAAGGCTATATAAAGACATCGGTTAGTCAGGCTTAAGAGTTGTGAACTACAAATATGGCGCTATTTTGTAGTTTTCTTCCTAACTCTAACCCTAGCTCAGTTGATCTGCTTTATCAATGGTGCAACATTCAACCCCTCCAAAATGCCTTAATTCATTTGATGCATCCCTCACGCAGATCCACTGACCGAATCAACATTTCAATTTGTCTACAGACTCAATAGTATTTGCATTTCAAAATACAGTATTCTCATACATTTTGATAATTCTTTCTCAATAAGGGACATTCACTAAGAGGATTTGTTCAGACCAATGGGCTGCTCTAACATTTTAACACTGAGCCATGTGACTATACAGTAGCCTACATCTATAGTCTACTGTAAAATCATATGCTGCTTTAGGCTAAATACTATAGTTTTCTGTGTGTTTCAATAGGACAAATGGAAAGAGGTCCTACTGTATTCTAGATGGTGGTGTAGAGTATCTACAATGTGACCTCCCTAAATAATGGTGGTGTAGAGTATCTACAATGTTACCCTCCCTAAATAATGGTGGTGTAGTGTATCTACAATGTGACCTCCCTAAATAATGGTGGTGTAGAGTATCTTCTAGAAAAAAGAAACGCACACCTTTAAAGGCGAGGTGCTGGCTAGCGGAGTAGAACACTAGAAAATAAAGGAAAGCCGCACACTCTAAGAGCTCAGATGCAAAAATTTAATCACCAACGTCTTCATCAGGGTATCATCAAACACTGCGAGATGAGTCATTTATATAGTGTCAAGAGACACACAGGTGTTTGTAATCATGGCCAAGTATGGCCTAATATCATTGGTTAACTCAAATATTTAAAAAAAAATGGCATACAAAGAACATACAAAAAGACAAACAAATGGATAGCATACGATCATAGCATTTGTAGTCTAAAATGTATCTAACAAACAATTACAATGGCAAAATCACAATAATCACAAGAATGGCTTCAGATCAAAGTCTATGTTGAGACCGAAGGGAGCAAGGGTCTTTAAATTAAAGATCCAGGCAGCCTCTCGTTTCAACAATAAATTATCAAGGTCACCCCCTCTCCTCGGGAGGGTGACATGTTCAATACCAATATAACGCAGAGACGAAATCGGATGGTTTGCTTCCAAAAAGTGGGCCGCAACTGGGTAAGTTAAGTTTTTGCACCTAATGGTGCTACGATGCTCTGAGATACGTACTTTTAATTCACGCTTTGTTTTACCCACATAATTTTTACCACAAGGACAAGGATAAGATAAATAACTGCCTTAGTGGAACACGTAATAACACCTTTAATTGGGATAGATTTCCCTGTTTGGGGGTGTTTGAAGGATCTACATTTATAAGTGCCATTACATTGAGCACAGCCATTACACTTGTAATTTCCATCCAGTATGGGCGCAAATAGACGTTGTTCAGGAATATCTTGGGGTGGTAAATCAGAGTGTACCAATTGGTCTCTGAGATTTCTTCCCCGCGAGAATACGACCAGGGGAAGGTCAGAAAACACATTAACGAGACTATCATCATATTTCAGAATGTGCCAATGTTTGTGAACGATTCCTTTAATTTGTTCAGAGCACTTTGAGTAGCGGGTAGTGAGAACGCAAGAATGCGTCTTTTTGCGAGACTGACCTTGAAAAAGGTCATGTCTCGTTTTGTTTTGAATTTTCTCAATGGCAGTATTAATCTGATCATTGTTGTACCCCCTCTCCTTGAACTTATCCTTTATTTTCTAGTGTTCTACTCCGCTAGCCAGCACCTCGCCTTTAAAGGTGTGCGTTTCTTTTTTCTAGGTTGATGATTTAACAGGCAGATAGAACTGGGATAGAAGCTGTTCTAGAACCTGTGGTCCAGAAACTGATTTAACAGGCAGATAGAACTGGGATAGAAGCTGTTCTAGAACCTGTGGTCCAGAAACTGATTTAACAGGCAGATAGAACTGGGATAGAAGCTGTTCTAGAACCTGTGGTCCAGAAACTGATTTAACAGGCAGATAGAACTGGGATAGAAGCTGTTCTAGTACCTGTGGTCCAGAAACTGATTTAACAGGCAGATAGAACTGGGATAGAAGCTGTTCTAGAACCTGTGGTCCAGAAACTGATTTAACAGGCAGATAGAACTGGGATAGAAGCTGTTCTAGAACCTGTGGTCCAGAAACTGATTTAACAGGCAGATAGAACTGGGATAGAAGCTGTTCTAGAACCTGTGGTCCAGAAACTGATTTAACAGGCAGATAGAACTGGGATAGAAGCTGTTCTAGAACCTGTGGTCCAGAAACTGATTTAACAGGCAGATAGAACTGGGATAGAAGCTGTTCTAGAACCTGTGGTCCAGAAACTGATTTAACACGTGTCATCTTCCAGTGTGTGTTTGTCAATTGTGTGTGTTTCAGTGTTATGTGTGTCAGTGTGTGTGTGTGTGTCCAGAGTGTGTTTGTGTGTGTGTATCCAGTGTGTGTGTGTGTGTGTGTATCCAGTGTGTGTGTGTGTGTGTGTGTATCCAGTGTGTGTGTGTGTGTGTATCTGTATCCAGTGTGTTTGTGTGTGTGTATCCAGTGTGTTTGTGTGTGTGTATCAAGCGTGTGTGTGTCAAGCGTGTGTGTGTCAGTGTGTGTGTCAGTGTGTGTCCAGTGAGTGTGTGTGTCCAGTGAGTGTGTGTGTCCAGTGAGTGTGTGTGTTTATCTAGTGGGTCCAGTGTGTGTGTGTGTGTGTGTGTGTGTGTGTGTGTGTGTCCAGTGTGTTTGTGTGTGTCCAGTGTGTGTGTGTGTCCAGTGTGTGTGTGTGTCCAGTGTGTGTGTGTGTGTCCAGTGTGTTTCCAGTGTGTTTGTATGTCCGTTTGAGTGAGTGTGTGTGTGTATGGGTGTTTGTCCAGTTTGAGTGGGTGGCCAGCGTGTGTGTGTGTGCCTAGTGTGTGTGTCTGTGTCCAGTGTGTGTGTGTTTCAGTGTGTGTGTGTGTGTGTCCAGTGTGTGTGTGTGTGTGTGTGTGTGTGTGTGTGTGTGTGTGTGTGTGTGTGTGTGTGTGTGTGTGTGTGTGTGTCCATTGAGTGTGTGTGTGTGTGTTTCAGTGTGTGTGTTTCCAGGTGTGTGTGTGTGTGTGTTCAGAGTGTGTGTGTGTGTGTGTTCAGTGTGTGTGTGTGTGTTCAGTGTGTGTGTGTCCAGTGTGTGTGTGTGTGTCCAGTGTGTGTGTGTGTGTCCAGTGAGTGTATGTGTGTCCAGTGTCTGTGATCAGTGTGTGTGTGTTGAGTGTGTGTGTGTGTTCAGTGTGTGTTTGTGTGTGTCCAGTGTGTGTGTATGTGTCCAGTGTGTGTGTGTCCAGAATGTGTTTGTGTATGTGTGTGTGTGTCCAGAATGTATTTGTGTGTGTGTGTCCAGTGTACGTGTGTGTCCAGTGTGTGTGTGTGTGTCCAGTGTGTGTGTGTGTCCAGTGTGTGTGTGTGTCCAGTGTGTGTGTGTCCAGTGTGTGTGTGTTCAGTGTGTGTTTGTGTTCAGTGTGTGTGTGTGTGTGTTCAGTGTGTGTGTGTGTGTGTGTCCAGTGTGTGTGTGTGTCCAGTGTGTGTGTGTGTGTCCAGTGTGTGTGTGTGTGTGTCCAGTGTGTGTGTGTGTGTGTCCAGTGTGTGTGTGTGTGTGTCCAGAATGTGTGTGTGTGTGTGTGTGTGTGTGTGTGTGTGTGTGTGTGTGTGTGTGTGTGTGTGTGTGTGTGTGTGTCCAGTTATTATTCCAGGGACACTGAAGAGCCAACATAATAAACCCTAAACCCTGGATAGAGGGGCTCAGTGAATGTGGAGGTGAATGTGTACAGGTGGGTCAGTGTGTCAGAGGAGGCTCTATAGAAGGACAGAGTGCCGGCTGGCCAGTCCAGATACACTCCTACTCTGTGGGATCTGGAGGGGTGGACGTCTATGGTAGTGGAGATATGATTATGCCTGGCAGAGTAACTGTTGTCAGAGCAGTCCAGACTCCAGGACTTGTCATTGTATCCAAGACAACAGTCATTAACCCCTCCTCTCCTGCTGATTCCTTTATATGTCACTCCTATAACAGCCCCCATTATCCCACTCCACTCTACCTCCCAGTAACAGCGCCCAGTCAGACCCTCTCTACACAGCACCTGTCCCCAGTCCTCAAATCTCTCTGGGTGATCAGGATACGGCTGCTCCTCTCTCCTCCATGTCACCTTTCTGTTCTCCTCAGACAGAGAGAGGAGTCTGTGTACTGTGTTTAGGTCCAGTGTGAGATCACAGACATCTGATGGATGAAACCAGACACAATATTAGAAATCATCATCATTCACATTAGAATGTTAACTCACTTTTCACTAATTCATTTAATGTAGATGTTTCTAGGTATCAAAAGGAGAAGTTAAGGTAACTTGAGACTTGTTGAATGATCATATGTTATACTGTATGGTAATATAATACACACTTATTCACATTAATTACACACACACACACACACACACACACACACACACACACACACACACACACACACACACACACACACACACACACACACACACACACACACACACACACACACACACACACACACACACACATCAACTCTTTGTAAACGTTGGTGTCCCTGATTTGTGCTTCTGTAGAACTACAGATGATATTTAATATGACCAAGTCAGTAATGATGGTGGTCTTTGACTTAACTTGAATTAAGACTTATTCTTAGTCATATTCTTCACAGCAGTCAACACTCACATTTTCTAAGTCCAGGTTTCATTCTGTTCTCTCCACCATGTTCCACACTGTAGCGGTAAGCAGAAGAACAGACAGTCATTGAGGGATACACCTGAACTCTCACACACACACACACACACACACACACAGCATATAGCTTTGTCCAAGTGGTGGTCAGAATGTTTGTATTAACTAGCCTGAAAAGTCAAACATGTCTGATATGAACATTGACATAAACCCTCTACATACTTGAGTTTCTCCAGTCTGCAGTGTGGATCCTCCAGTCCAGCAGAGAGCAGTCTGACTCCTGAGTCTCCTGGGTGATTGTAGCTCAGGTCCAGCTCTCTCAGGTGTGAGGGGTTTGACCTCAGAGCTGAGACCAGAGAAGCACAGCCTTCCTCTGTGACTAGACAGCCTGACAGCCTGCAAAGAGTCAAATCATATTAAAACCACACTGATATTCTTTGGTGGTGAAAATAGTGGCAGTATATTTCTTCAACATATTCAGATATATCAGTCATGAAACCTTCCATATCTATTCAGAAATGAATGTATCATATTATAAATTACAAATTATCAATGTGTTACCTGCAGATAGAAACATATATAGTACAAATATTTGAGTAGACTGACCAGACCAGTTTAAAAGCAGTATCAGTCAAAAGACAGACAGTGAGGTATCAGATTTAGATTGTATTGAGTATACAGTCCACACCATAGCTATTTTGACAGTGAAGATAACAATTTAAATGTGGTTCTAAACTCTAACATTTTGGATTTCAGATCAAATGTTTCATATGAGGTGACAGTATATAATGTCACCTTTTATTTGAGGATATTTTCATACATATCTGTTTCATTATTTAGAAAAATGAAAGCACTTTATGTATCTAGTCCCCCTATTTAAAGAAGTCATATGTTTTCTGACCAATTCACTCATAGTGGCTTAAAGTAGTCACAAGTTGAGTATTTGATCCGATATTCCTTGAACGCAGCGACTACATCAAGCTTGTGACTCAAACTCGTTGATTGATTTTTCAGTTTGTTTTGGTTGTGTTTTGGGTTGTGTTTTGCCCAATATTAAAATGGTGGATGGTGTAACGTCTGCTTCCAGCTCACACTCTCAAACACGTAGATCCCCCTGAACGCAGCTCACTCTCCAGATCCCAGTCACCTGAATTCTGATCACCTGTTCACACACCTGTATGTCATTATCAAACTCTATTTAGTTCAGTTCTTTGCACCCCCATCATTGTGATGTAATGTTTGATTTGCGACACACGGCTATTCGGAGCGCTGAGTTTCCTTTAATTTACTCCTCCCGTGTATGATAGTTTTTGCCTGCCTCCCTAACGACGCCTTTTGCCTATTCCCTGCCTGTACCTTAGCCCATTGGATTTCCTGTTATCAACCTATTCCCTGCCTGTACCTTAGCCTATTGGATTTCCTGTTATCAACCTATTCCCTGCCTGTACCTTAGCCTATTGGATTTCCTGTTATCAACCTATTGCCTGATCTCCCGGACCACGGCCTTTTCCCTGCCTGTTGCATTTTTGGACCCTTTTTGATCTTCTGCCTGCCCCTGGACCTGTGGTCCTTTACAATAAACACCTGCTGAGCCCTGCACTTGAAACCAGCTCTCTGTCTCCCATCGTGTTCATTACAGATGGTGACTGGAGTCATTTTATTTATAAGTGAGTAGATAACATGTTTCTAAACACTACTAAAAGCATCCTGATGATGCCATGATTAAGAAAAATCATGAATGAATCATGAATAATAGTGAGAAAGTTACAGAAGCTACAATAAAACATGCTAACCTCTCACCATTACCAATAACAGAGACTACAACAAAACATGCTAACCTCTCACCATTACCAATAACAGAGGCTACAACAAAACATGCTAACCTCTCACCATTACCAATAACAGAGGATACAACAAAACACGCTAACCTCTCACCTTTACCAATAACAGAGGCTACAACAAAACATGCTAACCTCTCACCATTACCAATAACAGAGGCTACAACAAAACATGCTAACCTCTCACCATTACCAATAACAGAGGCTACAACAAAACATGCTAACCTCTCACCATTACCAATAACAGAGGCTACAACAAAACATGCCAACCTCTCACCATTACCAATAACAGAGGCTACAACAAAACATGCTAACCTCTCACCATTACCAATAACAGAGGCTACAACAAAACATGCTAACCTCTCACCATTACCAATAACAGAGGCTCATTCCTAATTATTCACGATTCATTAATGATTATTCATAATCATGGTAGCATCCACATGAATGTAGAAGTGTTCAGAAACATCTTCTATTCTTACTGACAATACAAGTGAAGTGACTCCAAAATGACAGGACATTATTCACCATTAAGTTTCTATTTGGAAAAATTTACTCTAAAACACAACCCAATTTAACCTGTTATGGCTACGGGGCAGTATTTTCACGGCTGGATAAAAAACGTACCCGATTTAATCTGGTTACTACTCCTGCCCAGTAACTAGAATATGCATATAATTATTGGCTTTGGATAGAAAACACTCCAAAGTTTCTAAAACTGTTTGAATGGTGTCTGTGAGTATAACAGAACTCAAATGGCAGGTCAAAACCTGAGAGATTCCTTTACAGGAAGTGGCCTGTCTGACCATTTCTTGAACTTCTTTGCCATCTCTATCTTTTACAAAGGATCTCTGCTCTAACGTGACACTTCCTACGTCTTCCATGGGCGCTCAGAGCCCGGGAAAAACCTGAATGTCGTCATCCCAGCCCCAGGCTGAAACACATTATCGCCTTTCTCAAGTGGCCGATCAAGGGACTGTGGGCTTAGGCGCGTGCCCTGGCCGCCCCCGTCTTTGTGATTTTTCCTCTGTTTGCCGAAAAGGTGATTCCCGGTCGGAATATTATCGCTTTTTTACGAGATAAATTGCATAAACATTTATTTTAAACAGCGGTTGACATGCTTCGAAGTACGGTAATGGAATATTTAGAATTTTTTTGTCACGAATTGCGCCATGTGCGCGACCCTGATTTACCATTTCGGATAGTGTCTGGGACGCACGAACAAAACGCCGCTATTCGGATATAACGATGGATTATTTTGGACCAAACCAACATTTGTTATTGAAGTAGCAATCCTGGGAGTGCATTCTGACGAAGACAACAAAAGGTAATCAAACTTTTATAATAGTAAATCTGATTTTGGTGAAGGCTAAACTTGCCGGGTGTCTAAATAGCTAGCCCGTGATGGCTGGGCTATGTACTTAGAATATTGCAAAATGTGCTTTCACCAAAAAGCTATTTTAAAATCGGACATATCGAGTGCATAGAGGAGTTCTGTATCTATAATTCTTAAAATAATTGTTATGCTTTTTGTGAACGTTTATCGTGGGTAATTTAACGTCACATGCTAATGTAAAAAGCTGGTTTTTGATATAAATATGAACTTGATTGAACAAAACATGCATGTATTGTATAACATAATGTCCTAGGTGTGTCATCTGATGAAGATCATCAAAGGTTAGTGCTGCATTTAGCTGTCTTCTGGGTTTTTGTGACATTATATGCTAGTTTAAAAAATGGGTGTCTGATTATTTCTGGCTTGGTACTCTGCTGACATAATCTAATGTTTTGCTTTCGCTGTAAAGCCTTTTTGAAATCGGACAGTGTGGTTAGATAAAGGAGAGTCTTGTCTTTAAAATGCTGTGAAATAGTCATATGTTTGAAAAATTGAAGTTTTTGTATTTTTGAGGAATTTGTAATTCACGCCACGCCTATCATTGGATATTGGAGCAGGTGTTCCGCTAGCGGAACGTCTAGATGTAAGAGGTTAAAACTGTAGGCTTCACTGTCCAAACACAGGACTATGTGTGTCACGACTCCCGCCGAAGCCCCTCTCCTTGTTCGGGCGGCGTTCGGTGGTCGACGTCACCGGCTTACTAGTTGCCACCGATCGATGTTTCACTGTTCGTTTGGTTTTGTCTTTATTGTGTACACCTGTTTTGATTTTCCCTAATTATGTTCATTATTTAAACCTCTGCATTTCCTGTTTGTCTGTTTTATGTAGTTGGAGGTGTTTCTCCAAACTATGTATTTTTCGATGAGAAGCTTTATTGATAATTTTAGTAAACACGTTTGTTTACCTTTATCCCTGTGTCCTGCGCCTGACTCCTCCGCTTCTCTAAGAAATCCATTACAGAATCACCGACCACGCAATGGAATCAGCAGGAGAAGCCAGTTCTCCTATTCATATGGAGGAGCGCGATCAGCAGCAGGCGAATATGATCCAGAACGTTATGACTGCCATGGATTGCGTGCTGCTGACCATGGAGAGAGTGGAGAGGAAAGGATGTCCAGTCGACCCAGCCACACCACCGCCCGGCACACCTCTGGATCATATCCAACCGCCGTCTAGATCCAGTGGGATTCGGCTCTCGCTCCCGGGAGTGTATGACGGAGCAGCTGCCGGGTGTCAGGGGTTCCTACTCCAGCTGGAGCTCTACCTGGCGGCTGTCCAGCCACCGCCCTCGGGACGCGAGAGAGTGAGCGCCCTCATCTCCTGTTTGACTGGTAAAGCCCTAGAGTGGGCCAACGCCATCTGGGAGGTGGAAGATCCGACTCAGGATAACTACGAGGACTTCTCCTGCCGCTTTCAGGCAGTATTTGATCATCCACCAGAGGAAAAGCGGCGGGGGAGCGCTTGTTCCATTTAAGACAGGAGATCGGGAGCGCTCGGGAGTTTGCACTGGATTTTAGAACTCTGGCGGCTGGTGCAGGATGGAATGAGCGGGCCCTGATCGATCACTACAGGTGTGGTTTGCGAGAGGACGTTCGTAGGGAGCTAGCCTGCAGGGACACCACCCTCCACCTGAACCAGCTGGTGGACTTATCTATCCAGCTGGATAACGTGCTGGCCTCCCGCGGACGTCCGGATCGGGGTCCATTGGTTCCATCCTCCAGTCCCTTAGACCCAACACCGATGGAGTTGGGCGGGGCTGGTACTAGGGAGACCGGAGGGGAAACCGTTCCATGCACCAGAGGTGACCGCAGAGGACACACTGCTGGTTGGTGCTGGGGAGGTTTTCCAGGTAGTCGAGGTGGTAGGCGGAACACTGGTGGTTCATCTCAGGTGACGACTCACCCAGACCCCCCTGTTGCTCACATGTGGTTGTCTATAAGATTTCCGGGGTTTTCCCTGCATTCCCAGCATAAGGCGCTAGTAGATTCAGGCGCAGCTGGGAACTTTATTGATCGGTCTTTGGCCAATAGATTAGGGATTCCTATTGTTCCCGTTGATGTTCCCTTCCCTATACATGCCCTAGATAGTCGTCCTTTGGGGTCTGGGCTGATTAGGGAGGTCACAGTTCCCATTACTATGGTGACGCAGGAGAGTCATGAAGAGAGTATTAGTCTCTTTCTGATTGACGCTGCTGCGTTTCCCGTTGTGTTGGGGCTTCCCTGGTTGGCTTCTCATGATCCTATTATTTCCTGGCAACAGAGGGTTCTCAAGGGATGGTCCTGTCAGTGTTCAAGGAGGTGTTTAGGTGTTTCCTTAGGTGCCACTACGGTGGAAAGTCCAAACCAGGTTTCCACCATGCACATTCCTCCTGAATATGCCGATTTGGCAATCGCCTTCTGTAAAGGAAGGCGACTCAATTACCACCCCATCGACCGGGGGATTGTGCGATAAATCTCCTGGAGGGTGCTGCACTTCCCAGGAGTCACGTGTGTCCTCTGTCACAGAAGGAGACGGCGGCTATGGAAACATATGTCGCTGAATCTCTGGGACAGGGATACATTCGACCCTCCATTTCACCTGTCTCCTCGAGCTTCTTTTTTGTGGAGAAGAAGGATGGAGGTTTACGCCCGTGCATTGACTATCGAGGTTTGAACCAGATTACTGTGAAATACAGTTACCCGCTACCTCTGATCGCCAGTATGACAGAGTCATTGCTCAGGGCGCGCTTCTTCACAAAATTGGACCTCAGGAGCGCGTACAACCTGGTGCGTATCAGGGGAGGGGATGAGTGGAAGACGGCATTTAGCACTACTTCTGGGCACTATGAGTACCTCATCATGCCGTATGGGTTAATGAATGCTCCATCCGTCTTCCAATCATTTGTGGATGAGATCTTCAGGGACCTGCACGGGCGGGGTGTAGTGGTGTGTATATAGATGATATTCTCATATACTCCACCACCCGCGCTGAGCATGTGTCCCTTGTGCGTACGGTGCTTGGTCGACTGTTGGAGCATGACCTTTACGTCAAGGCAGAGAAATGTCTGTTCTTTCAACAGTCCGTCTCCTTCCTTGCGTACCGTTTGTCCGCGTCAGGGGTGGAGATGGAGACTGACCGCATTTCAGCCGTGCGTAATTGGCCGACTCCAACCACGGTAAAGGAGGTGCAGCGGTTTTTAGGGTTTGCCAACTACTACCGGAGGTTTATCCGGGGCTTTGGCCAGGTGGCGGCTCCCATTACCTACTTACTGAAGGGGGGACCGGTGCGGTTGCGGTGGTCGGCTGAGGCGGACAGAGCTTTTGGTAACCTGAAGGCTCTGTTTACCACGGCTCCCGTGCTGGCGCATCCTGATCCCTCCTTAGCGTTCATAGTTGAGGTGGATGCATCCGAGGCTGGAATAGGGGCTTGCTATCTCAGCGCTCGGGTAACCCACCAAAACTCCGCCCCTGTGCTTTCTTTTCGAAGAAGCTCAGCCCGGCGGAGCGAAACTATGACGTGGGGGATAGGGAGTTGTTAGCTGTTGTCGGGGCTCTGAAAGCGTGGAGACATTGGCTTGAGGGGGCTAGACACCCTTTCCTCATTTGGACTGACCACCGAAATCTGGAGTATATTCGGGCAGCGATTCTTTCACTCTTTCCTATAAACCAGGTTCCCAGAACGTCAAGGCAGACGCACTGTCCCGGCTGTATGATACAGAGGAGCGGTCCACAGAGCCCACTCCCATAATTCCAGCCTCATGCCTGGTGGCACCGGTGGTATGGGAGGTGGACGCGGACATCGAACGGGCGTCACGTGCAGAACCCACTCCCTCCCAGTGTCCCGTTGGGCGCGTGTACGTGCCGTTTGATGTTCGCGATCGTTTGATCTGTTGGGCCCACACATCACCCTCCTCTGGTCATCCTGGTATAGGTCGGACGGTGCGCTGCCTTACAGGGAAGTACTGGTGGCCCACGTTAGCCAAGGACGTGAGGGTTTATGTCTCCTCCTGTTCGGTATGCGCACAGTGCAAGGCACCTAGACATCTGCCCAGAGGGAAATTACAACCCCTTCCCGTTCCGCAACGACCGTGGTCACACCTATCGGTGGATTTCGTGACGGATCTTCCCCCGTCACGGGGTAATACCACGATCCTGGTCGTTGTGGATCGGTTTTCTAAGTCCTGCCGTCTCCTTCCTTTGCCCGGTCTCCCTACGGCCCTACAGACTGCGGAGGCCCTATTCACCCATGTATTCCGGCACTACGGGGTGCCTGAAGATATAGTCTCTGATCGGGGTCCCCAATTTACGTCTAGATTCTGGAGGGCGTTTATGGAACGCCTGGGGGTCTCGGTCAGTCTTACCTCAGGGTTCCACCCCGAGAGTAACGGGCAGGTGGAAAGAGTCAACCAAGAAGTGGGTAGGTTTCTGCGGTCCTATTGCCAGGACCGGCCGGGAGAGTGGGCATCATTTATCCCTTGGGCGGAGATGGCCCAAAATTCCCTACGCCACTCTTCCACTAACCTTACCCCTTTTCAGTGTGTGCTAGGGTATCAGCCGGTCCTGGCAACATGGCATCAGAGCCAGATCGAGGCTCCTGCGGTGGATGAATGGTGTCGGCACTCGGAGGAGACATGGAACGCTGCCCATGTACGTCTTCAACGAGCCATCAGGCGGCAAAAGGCGAGTGCCGACAGCCACCGCAGTGAGGCCCCGGTTTATGCACCGGGGGATCGGGTCTGGCTCTCGACCCGAAACCTGCCCCTTCACCTGCCCTGCCGGAAGCTGGGTCCGCGGTTTGTGGGGCAATTTAAAGTCCTGAGGAGATTGAACGAGGTTTGTTATAGGTTACAACTTCCCCCTGATTATCATATTAACCCCTCGTTCCATGTGTCTCTCCTCAGGCCGGTGGTGACTGGTCCGCTCCAGCAGTCGGAGATACGGGAGGTTCCTCCGCCCCCTCTGGACATCGAGGGGGCCCTGGCATATACCGCACGAGCCATTATGGACTCCAGACGTCGGGCGAGGGGCCTTCAGTACCTCGTGGAGTGGGAGGGGTATGGCCCGGAGGAGCGAAGCTGGGTACCGGTGGAAAACATCCTGGATCCGTTGTTAATCCAGGATTTTCACCGCTTCCGTCCGGATCGCCCTGCTCCCCGTCCTCCGGGTCATCCCCGAGGCCGGTGTCGGCACGCTGCTGGAGCCGCGCGTCGGGGGGGGGGGGGTACTGTCACGACTCCCGCCGAAGTCGGCCCCTCTCCTTGTTCGGGCGGCGTTCGGCGGTCGACGTCACCGGCTTACTAGTTGCCACCAATCGATGTTTCACTGTTCGTTCGGTGTTGTCTTTATTGTGTACACCTGTTTTGATTTTCCCTAATTATGTTCATTATTTAAACCTCTGCATTTCCTGTTTGTCTGGTCGGTGATTGTCTGTTTTGTGTAGTTGGAGGTGTTTCTCCAAACTATGTATTTTTCAATGAGAAGATTTATTGATAATTTTAGTAAACACGTTTGTTTACCTTTATCCCTGTGTCCTGCGCCTGACTCCTCCACTTCTCTAAGAAATCCATTACAATGTGTGTCTGGTAAACACATGTGGATCTGGTGAACAGTTATCACTTGTTGACCAACTACAGGAATACTGACCTCAGAGTCTCCAGTCTGCAGTGGGGATCCCCCAGTCCAGCAGAGAGCAGCTTTACTCCTGAATCCTTCAGGTCATTGTTACTCAGGTCCAGCTCTCTCAGGTGTGAGGGATTTGAACTGAGAACTGAGGCCAACACTTTACAGGATGTGTCTGTGAGTTTACAGCCAGTGAGTCTGCCAACACAGAAGAAATACAATGACAGACAGGTTGTATTAAAATGATACGCTTAGCTTTCTGTTTACGCTGTTACCCTGCACAAATAATGTGTTGGGTTTGACCACCGAGCTGAGACCAGAGAAGCACAGCCTTCCTCTGTGACTAGACAGCCTGACAGCCTGCAAAGAGTTAAATCATCTTGTAGAGAGAAAAATGTATAATACAAATATTTTAGTAGACTGACCAGACCAGTTTTAAAGCAGAATCAGTCAAAAGACAGACAGTGAGGTATCAGATTTAGATTGTATTGAGTATACAGTCCACACCATATCTATTTTGACAGTGAAGATAACATTTTAAATGTGGCTCTAAACTCCAACATTTTGGATTTCAGATCAAATGTTTCATATGAGGTGACAGTATATAATGTCACCTTTTATTTGAGGATATTTTAATACATATCTGTTTCACCATTTAGAGATATAAAAGCACTTCATGTATCTAGTCCCCCTATTTAAAGAAGTCATAAGTATTCTGACCAATTCATTTATAGTGTATTAAAGTAGTCAATAGATTAGTGTTTGGTTGTAAACTAGTTGGTTGCATTTGCAGTTTGTTTTGGTTGTCTTTTGACCAATAAAAAAATGGTGGATGATGACTGGATTAATCTTCTGTCTAAGTGAGTAGATAACATGTTTCTAAACACTAAATGAATCCTGATGATGCCATGATTACTACAAATCATGAATGAATCATGAATAATAATCAGAGAGAAAGTTAGAGACTACACAAAACATGCTAACCTCTCACCATTACCAATAACAGAGGCTACAACAAAACATGCTAACCTCTCACCATTACCAATAACAGAGGCTACAACAAAACATGCTAACCTCTCACCATTACCAATAACAGAAGCTACAACAAAACATGCTAAGCTCTCACCATTACCAATAACAGAGGCTACAACAAAACATGCTAACCTCTCACCATTACCAATAACAGAGGATACAACAAAACATACTAACCTCTCACAATTACCAATAACAGAGGCTACAAAAAAACACGCTAACCTCTCACCATTACCAATAACAGAGGATACAACAAAACACTTGTTGACCAACTACAGGAATACTGACCTCAGAGTCTCCAGTCTGCAGTGTGGATCCTCCAGTCCAGCAGAGAGCATCTTTACTCCTGAATCCTTCAGGTCATTGTTACTCAGGTCCAGCTCTCTCAGGTGTGAGGGGTTTGAACTGAGAACTGAGGCCAACACTTTACAGGATGTGTCTGTGAGTTTACAGCTAGTGAGTCTGCCAACACAGAAGAAATACCATGACAGACAGGTTGTATTAAAATGATACGCTTAGCTTTCTCTGTTTACGCTGTTACCCGTTTACAAATAATGTGTTGGGTTTGACCACAGAGCTGAGACCAGAGAAGCACAGCCTTCCTCTGTAACTTGTCGTGGACGAATCAGAATTAGTTGGGTAACATAGATAATTAAGATGTTTTATTAGTATAATATGCTTATTTGAGGTACTTGTCATTAGAAAGTGTCCATTGGACTCTGGTGTCTTTTCAGTTGCACGTCTACCTTAGCTGGGGCTCAGACACTTGGGGCCCAGAGAGGGGAGAGGTCAGACTTGTCGTCATGGGAATGTGTCTTTACCTATTTCTTAAACCATGTGAAGTGATGGCGTGATTACTGCGGAACCAATGACTTGTCTCCACAATGTCTGTGAGCAGGTCACACCCTCCTTTTCCTTATTGTGTTGAGGTTTATGGCAGTGTCTGGGACCATGGTCTCTTAGATCTCACACTTATCCTGTGATAATATATGGCCTAGAGGCTCACTCCCTCCAGTGAGCCTGTCCAGGAGTGGGGTCAAGAGGGGGTTTGCTTGAGATGGGAGTATCTAGAGTTGACAATTGATATATGCCATTGGATGAAATAGTTATGTTCAATACCGTACCAGGGAGGGACGGTTCTAAGGAGACCAGATACTGGGCTATACCATTAATCCTGTTGACATAGCAGTTACTGTCTGATGTGTTTTATGGATATCTGTCATACAAAACGTAACCTTTGTGAACTGTTACTAAGTATCTGTGGTTTGTCAATGTACATTGAAGGGGCTGTATAGTTGCTATAAAAGATTCCTGTAGCCATTCTGCAATCACCTCATTAAATGATTCATTCGAGAGAATGCATTATTGGGGGTCAAGAACTTTTGCAAAAGTATCTTAATTAAGTATTAAAGATGTATTTTAACTCGGACTGGTGTGTATGTAACTCCTCATTTGGTAATGCGGAAATTAGCCACCACATCTGGCGACGAGGATGGGATGTGAATCTTCACTTGGTGATCGCTCCTGACGACCTGGGTAAATGGTGCACCAGGATCGCTCAAACTTGGGATCTCAGGGAAACCACACTTCGGGAACGAAGCAGATGGACCCACCTTTGATCTGAGAGGCAGCGAGCCGAGTGGATACCACATTTCGAACTTAGTTTTTTTTAAAGAAAGAGGTGAGCAAAACACACTTGAAGTCGAGTTTTTAGAAAAGCCTCTGTTACGTGAGCTCTGAGTGTGTATTCCTTTGTGAGGGGGGCACCTTGGAGGCCTAAACAGGGCCGAGTCAGAGGAGAGAAATCTGAGAGTTTGCGGACTAAAAGATACTCTGCCACTGGTCGGTTGCGGGCGACCTAGAGCCGTCCCGACACTGAATTGATCACAGTGGGGATTGGTGCGGTCTGTGGGGGTGAGGGGCCAGGGTTACTGTGTGTTCTGTGTGAAACATGGTACTTGGTGAAGCCCTATTGGAATAAGGACCTAGTTCTGAGAATGTCTGTGTGACTGTCTAAGTGACCCTCAGAGGTGGTGAATTCCAATTATTTTAAATGTGCTAGCCAGGTATGCCCTGGGTTAATCTGTGTGAGTATTTTGTTAAAGTTACCACTAGGTAATCTTTGTAGGAGCGTTCTGTGTGAGCGTGAGTAGGTTTACTCTGTGTGAGTAACCTTTCAATTATGTTCTGATGTTCTGTGTGAACATCGGACCAGTTCTGTGTGAGTATCGGGCCAATCCTGTGTGGGTGATCCTTAAAGTTCTGTGTGAGTACCTAAAAGTTTCTAACGTTTTATATGGATTCTGTGAAGATATGATAAATTGTATGTGTGTGTATAATCGATTACTAGAGATTTGATAAAGAAAGTAATGCTGAGAATATAATTAGATACAATTTAAACCACCCATTCGTAGACGTACGTGGGTTTTGAGTTGGTATCTTTAATGGATAATTTGATAAAGATGAGGTTTTAAGCGTTATTAAACTGTCTATAATGTTTGGGAAATTGTGCTCTAGAAACTGATTGGCGTGTGTCCACTTTTGGTTATCTTACCTAACGATGTAACTATAAATGCTTATTGTATTATCCCCGTCTGGGTACAACAGTTGAAATAAAACTGCCCTTAAGGTCTGAAACTGTTTTATTTTTTCCTCCCAGTATGAGAGGTGTTGCTGGATTTATTGAATACACCGTTTTCCATAAAGTTGGAGCGAATTAAGATGGAATCTCGACATAGTTGATAAAGTCGGACAAAGCCTAGGGTATCCATCAAACTAATTATCATTGGCTGATTTTAATATGATGAAGTAAAGTAATTGAAATACGTTGAGAAAACATAATCTACTTTTATTAAATGACAATATAATATTTTACCAATGTTTTCTAATTTAAATTATTTAATTTGTGACGCTGACTTGACTGCCGGTTATTGGAGGGAAACGATTTCCTCAACATCAATGCCATAGTAAAACGCTGTTTTTGGATATAAATATGAACTTGATAGAACTAAAAATGCATGCATTGTCTAACATAATGTCCTAGGAGTGTCATCTGATGGAGATTGTAAAAGGTTAGTGCATCATTTTAGCTGGTTTTATGGTTTTGGTGACCCTGTCTTTGAATTGACAAAACATTACACACAACTCTTGTAAATGTACTGTCCTAACATACTCTAAATTTATGCTTTCGCCGTAAAACCTTTTTGAAATCGTAAAACGTGGTTAGATTAAGGAGATGTTTATCTTTCAAAGGGTGTAAAATAGTTGTATGTTTGAAAAATTTGAATTTTGACATTTATTTGGATTCAAATTTGCCGCTCTTGAAATGCACCTGCTGTTGATGGAGTGCACCACGGGTGGCACGCTAGCGTCCCACCTAGCCCATAGAGGTTAAAAGGCGCAAGATCTGTTTCCTAGTCTATGAATGTTGATTTTACTCTTTGACTGCTAATCTATTCATTTGGCATGATAGAATCATCGCTGGTGTAAATCTTGGATTTTTTTAAGAGGGCTATTTTCTGGGAATTGTCTCGGTAATACGTGCCTGATTTTACGACTACAGACAATTGTAAATGGGTTTATTTGCTGGGAGTCTTGTTCAATTAAATAGCATTGGTGGTACAGGGGTAGAATTGTCGCCTGCCACGCAGGAGGCCAGGGTTATCCTAGCCCATGCACCAGGGGACTGATTATAATTCTACTATTGAAATGTTTTGCCTGGAGAGATACGGTTGCTAGCGTTTGTTTAAGATATAATTGTAACGTTTTGATAGCTTGATTAGTTTAAATTGAAAGGCTAACTAATTAGAAAATAATAGCGAGGGAATTTTGATATAATACGTTGTCTGTTGCTGGAACTGACATACAGAGAAAGAGTTGAATGAAGTATTTTATAAGTATGGCGATTTACATGTTACTTTTAAAGTCTTGGATATTTCATAAGTGTGAAGCTGAAAGAGAAGAGGAAGTTGTAAAGTTTGGGTTTTAATCTTACGACAAACTAGACAGCCTGACTGCCTGCAAAGAGTTAACCTGTTAGCACTAGGGGGCAGTATTGACACGGCTGGATAAAAAACGTACCCGATTTAATCTGGTTACTACTCCTGCCCAGTAACTAGAATATGCATATACTTATTGGCTTTGGATAGAAAACACTCCAAAGTTTCTAAAACTGTTTGAATGGTGTCTGTGAGTATAACAGAACTCAAATGGCAGGTCAAAACCTGAGAAGATTCTGTACAGGAAGTACCCTGTCTGACCATTTCTTGGCCTTCTTTGCCATCTCTATCCATTACAAAGGATCTCTGCTGTTACGTGACACTTCCTACGGCTCACATGGGCTCTCAGAAGGCGACAAAAAGCTGAATCGTGGCTTTGCAGGCTCTGGCTGAAACAAAGTAGCGCGTTTGGGTAGTGGCTGGTTACAGTACTGTGAGACTCAGGCGCGTGCCCGCGTCGACCGAATGCTTTGTTTTCTTTCCTCTGTTTACCTAAACGGAGATTCCCGGTCGGAATATTATCGCTTTTTTACGAGACAAATGGCATAAAAATGGATTTTAAACAGCGGTTGACATGCTTCGAAGTACGGTAATGGAATATTTAGAATTTTTTTGTCACGAATTGCGCCATGCTCGTAACCCTGATTTACCATTTCGGATAGTGTCTGGAACGCACGAACAAAACGCCGCTATTTGGATATAACGATGGATTATTTTGGACCAAACCAATATTTGTTATTGAAGTAGCAGTCCTGGGAGTGCATTCTGACGAAGACAACAAAGGTAATCAAACTTTTGTAATAGTAAATCTGACTTTGGTCAGGGCTAAATTTGGTCGGTGTCTAAATGGCTAGCCGTGATGGCTGGGCTATCTACTGAGAATATTGCAAAATGTGCTTTCACCGAAAAGCTATTTTAAAATCGGACACCTCGATTGCACAAAGGAGTTCTGTATCTATAATTCTTAAAATAATTGTTATGTTTTTTGTGAACGTTTATCGTGAGTAATTTAGTAAATTGTTAGTAAATTCCCCGGAAGTTTGCGGGGGGTATGCTAGTTCTGAACGTCACATGCTAATGTAAAAAGCTGGTTTTTGATATAAATATGAACTTTATTGAACAAAACATGCATGTATTGTATAACATAATGTCCTAGGTGTGTCATCTGATGAAGATCATCAAAGGTTAGTGCTGCATTTAGCTGTCTTCTGGGTTTTTGTGACATTATATGCTAGCTTGAAAAATGGGTGTCTGATTATTTCTGGCTGGGTACTCTGCTGACATAATCTAATGTTTTGCTTTCGTTGTAAAGCCTTTTTGAAATCGGACAGTGTGGTTAGATTAACGAGAGTCTTGTCTTTAAAATGCTGTAAAATAGTCATATGTTTGAGAAATTGAAGTAATAGCATTTCTAAGGTATTTGAAAATCGTGCCACGGGATTCAACTGGCTGTTGCGTAGGTGGGACGAATTCGTCCCGCCTAGCCCAGAGAGGTTAAATCATCTTGTAGAGAGAAAAATGTATAATACAAATATTTGAGTAGACTGACCAGACCAGTTTAAAAAGCAGTATCAGTCAAAAGACAAACAGTGAGGTATCAGATTTAGATTGTATTGAGTATACAGTCCACACCATATCTATTTTGACAGTGAAGATAACATTTTAAATGTGGCTCTAAACTCCAACATTTTGGATTTCAGATCAAATGTTTCATATGAGGTGACAGTATATAATGTCACCTTTTATTTGAGGATATTTTCATACATATCTGTTTCCCCGTTTAGAAATGAAAGCACTTCATGTATCTAGTCCCCCTATTTGAAGAAGTCATAAGTATTCTGACCAATTCATTTATAGTCTATTAAAGTAGTGAATAGATTAGTGTTTGGTTGTAAACTAGTTGGTTGCATTTGCAGTTTGTTTTGGTTGTGTTTTGACCAATAAAAAAATGGTGGATGATGACTGGATAATTTTCTGTCTAAGTGAGTAGATAACATGTTTCTAAACACTACTAAATGAATCCTGATGATAAAATGATTAATACAAATCATGAATGAGTCATGAATAATAATGAGTGAGAAAGTTACAGAGGCTACAACAAAACATGCAAACCTCTCACCATTACCAACAACAGAGGCTACAACAAAACATGCTAACCTCTCACCATTACCAATAACAGAGGCTACAACAAAACATGCTAACCTCTCACCATTACCAATAACAGAGACTACAACAAAACATGCTAACCTCTCACCATTACCAATAACAGAGGCTACAACAAAACATGCTAACCTCTCACCATTACCAATAACAGAGGCTACAACAAAACATGCTAACCTCTCACCATTACCAATAACAGAGGCTACAACAAAACATGCTAACCTCTCACCATTACCAATAACAGAGGCTACAACAAAACATGCTAACCTCTCACCATTACCAATAACAGAGACTACAACAAAACATGCTAACCTCTCACCATTACAATAACAGAGGCTACACAAACATGCTAACCTCTCACCATTACCAATAACAGATGCTACAATAAAACATGCTAACCTCTCACCATTACCAATAACAGAGGCTACAACAAAACATGCTAACCTCTCACCATTACCAATAACAGAGGCTACAACAAAACACGCTAACCTCTCACCATTACCAATAACAGAGGCTACAACAAAACATGCTAACCTCTCACCATTACCAATAACAGAGGCTACAACAAAACATGCTAACCTCTCACCATTACCAATAACAGAGGCTACAACAAAACATGCTAACCTCTCACCATTACCAATAACAGAGACTACAACAAAACATGCTAACCTCTCACCATTACCAATACCAGAGGATACAACAAAACATGCTAACCTCTCACCATTACCAATAACAGAGACTACAACAAAACACTTGTTGACCAACTACAGGAATACTGACCTCAGAGTCTCCAGTTTACAGTGGGGATTCCCTAGTCCTGCAGAGAGCAGCTCCACTCCTGAATCCTTCAGGTCATTGTTACTCAGGTCCAGCTCTCTCAGGTGTGAGGGGTTTGAACTGAGAACTGAGGCCAACACTTTACAGGATGCGTCTGTGAGTTTACAGCCAGTGAGTCTGCCAACACAGAAGAAATACAATGACAGACAGGTTGTATTAAAATGATACGCTTAGCTTTCTCTGTTTACGCTGTTACCCGTTTACAAATAATGTGTTGGGTTTGACCACAGAGCTGAGACCAGAGAAGCACAGCCTTCCTCTGTGACTAGACAGCCTGACAGCCTGCAAAGAGTCAAATCATATTAAAATCACACTGCTATTCTTTGGTGGTGAAAATAGTGGCAGTATATTTCTTCAACATATTCAGATATATCAGTCATGAAACCTGCGATATCTATTCAGAAATTAATGTATCATATTATAAATTACAAATGATCAACGTTTTGCCTGCAGATAGAAACATTTATAGTACAAATATTTGAGTAGACTGACCAGACCAGTTTAAAAGCAGTATCAGTCAAAAGACAGACAGTGAGGTATCAGATTTAGATTGTATTGAGTATACAGTCCACACCATATCTATTTTGACAGTGAAGATAACATTTTAAATGTGGCAATAAACGCCAACATTTTGGATTTCAGATCAAATGTTTCATATGAGGTGACAGTATATAATGTCACCTTTTATTTGAGGATATTTTCATACATATCTGTTTCACCATTTAGAAAAATGAAAGCACTTTATGTATCTAGTCCACCTATTTAAAGAAGTCATATATTCTCTGACCAATTCACTCATAGTTGCTTAAAGTAGTCACAAGTTGAGTATTTGATCCGATATTCCTTGAACGCAGCGACTACATCAAGCTTGTGACTCAACCTCGTTGATTGATTTTGCAGTTTGTTTTGGTTGTGTTTTGGGTTGTGTTTTGCCCAATATTAAAATGGTGGATGGTGTAACGTCTGCTTCCAGCTCACACTCTCATACACATAGATCCCCCTGAACGCAGCTCACTCTCCAGATCCCAGTCACCTGAATTCTGATCACTTGTTCATACACCTGTATGTCATTATCAAACTCTATTTAGTTCAGTTCTTTGCACCCCCATCATTGTGAAGTGTTGTTTGTTTTGTGACACAAGGCTATACGGAGGGCTGCATTTCCCGTGATTTACTCCTCCCGTGAAAGATAGTTTTTGCCTGCCTCACTAATGATGTCTTTTGCCGTTTCCCTGCCTGTACTGTTGCCTTTTTGGAACCCCTGTGTATGACCTTCTGCCTGCCCCTGGACCCAGCTACCTGCCTCCTCCTGTGGTCCTTTACAATAAACACCTGGTGAGCCCTGAGCTTGAAACCAGCTCTCTGTCTCCCATCGTGTTCATTACAGATGGTGACTGGAGTAATTTTATTTACAAGTGAGTAGATAACATGTTTCTAAACACTACTAAAAGCATCCTGATGATGCCATGATTAAGAAAAATCATGAATGAATCATGAATAATAATGAGTGAGAAAGTTACAGAAGCTACAACAAAACATGCTAACCTCTCACCATTACCAATAACAGAAGCTACAACAAAACATGCTAACCTCTCACCATTACCAATAACAGAGGCAACAACAAAACATGCTAACCTCTCACCATTACCAATAACAGAGGATACAACAAAACATGCTAACCTCTTACCATTACCAATTTATTTATTTATTTCACCTTTATTTAACCAGGTAGGCAAGTTGAGAACAAGTTCTCATTTACAATTGCGACCTGGCCAAGATAAAGCAAAGCAGTTCGACACATATAACAACACAGAGTAACACATGGAGTTAAACAAATGTAACCCTCTCACCAGGCTTGAATATGACTCTCACAATATTAACATATGTAGAGTATATCAACAGCATGGGATGTTAGGTGAGAAGGACATCTCCAATAAGAATTCCTATTGTAAACTATCTAGGGTTATGACAATAGGGTATTAACTTCAGATGAAATGATTATAGGTTTCTGTTATTGAATCAGGATAAACCATCCCATGCATTAAATTGAAACAATTAATGACTCCACCAAGGCAACATACATAACTTTCCATGTGTATTAAAACATTTTCAAACACAAATACATGTTCAGACACAACATCAAAAGAAATAAAAAAATAATAAACCCCAATGAGTCGTGCACAACCCGTGTCCAAATTAAGCCCCTCACATTGTGGTTACTCACGACTTGGTAGATATTCCCTCAGCGAAGTATGGCAGTTCCATGCAGGTTTCCTCACCAAGTCCAAGGCAGCACAGCTACCCATGCAGACAGTACTCCTTAGTAACCGATATCCCCATGGCAACACGAACTCGTTAAGCTTCCCAAGCAATTATCTCCCGGTGTCACACGATGCTAGGCTAACCTCTAGGCTGGCTAATACCTCCACGATGAGACGGTAGCTTCAGTCTTTACTAAGTTTTAACAAAATTATAACAACTCTTTTATTAAATAAAACATGTATTTCCCTTCATGTCTTAGTAGCTATGGGTTTTGTTGTAGTTCTGTCGTCTTCTTTTATAATTTTTCTTCACCAACCGTCCTGAGGTAAAACGTCCATCCTTTCATCAACGTCTTTTTCCCTCCCGTTAACCAGGTCAACTCCCATTGGCCACAACTTAACAAGCGACCTTATTGGTCAAAACGTAAACTTCAAAGTAAAACAAACTATTCACTTATACATTAAATAAATATTTCTTCAAAAAGCATAATGCATTAACAACATTACAGTTTAGGAGCAATTCAATCATCTTTTAAATATAATACCAATTAATTATAACAAATAAACTCAATACTTGTTTCAAACAAGGGTATTACACAAACATACAGTCAATAATACAGTAGAAAAATAAGTCTATATACAATGTGAGCAAATGAAGTGAAATAAGGGAGGTAAAGGCAAAAAAAAGGCCATGGTGGCAAAAAAAATAAAATAGAGCATGAAAAACACTGGAATGGTAGATATGCAGTGGAAGAAAGTGCAAAGTAGAAATAGAAATAATGGGATGCAAAGGAGCTAAATAAATAAATACAGTAGGGGAAGAGGTAGTTGGGCTAAATTATAGATGGGCTATGTACAGGTGCAGTAATCTGTGAGCTGCTCTGACAGCTGGTGCTTAAAGCTAGTGAGGGAGATAAGTGTTTCCAGTTTTAGAGATTTTTGTAGTTCGTTCCAGTCATTGGCAGCAGAGAACTGGAAGAAGAGGCGGCCGAAGGAGGAATTGGCTTTGGGGGTGACCAGGGAGATATACCTGCTGGAGCGCGTGCTACAGGTGGGTGCTGCTATGATGACCAGTGAGCGGAGATAAGGGGGGACTTTACCTAGCAGGGTCTTGTAGATGACCTGGAGCCAGTGGGTTTGGCGACGAGTATGAAGCGAGGGCCAGACAACGAGAGCGTACAGGTCGCAGTGGTGGGTAGTACTGTATATGGGGATTTGGTGACAAAACGGATGGCACTGTGATAGACTGCATCCAATTTATTGAGTAGGGTATTGGAGGCTATTTTGTAAATGACATCGCCGAAGTCGAGGATCGGTAGGATGGTCAGTTTTATAAGGGTATGTTTGGCAGCATGAGTGAAGGATGCTATGTTGCGAAATAGGAAGCCAATTCTAGATTTAACTTTGGATTGGAGATGCTTAAAGTGAGTCTGGAAGGAGAGTTTACAGTCTAACCAGACACCTAGGTATTTGTAGGTGTCCACATATTCTAAGTCAGAAGCATCCAGAGTAGTGATGCTGGACGGGCGGGCAGGTGCAGGCAGCGATCGGTTGAAGAGCATGCATTTAGTTTTACTTGTATTTAAGAGCAGTTGGAGGCCACGGAAGGAGAGTTGTATGGCATTGAAGCTCGTCTGGAGGTTAGTTAACACAGTGTCCAAAGAAGGGCCAGAAGTATACAGAATAACACCAATAACAGAGGGGGTCTGATCTTTGTGCCTCTGTAACTTTCTCATTCATCATCATTAACGATTCATTCATGATTATTCATAATCATGGTAGCATCCACATGAACGTAGAAGTGTTCAGAAACATCTTCTATTCTTACTGACAATACAAGTGAAGTGACTCCAAAATGACAGGACATTATTCACCATTCAGTTTCTATTAGGAAAAACATCATCCAAAACACAACCAAGACAAACTGCAAATGAATTCAACAAGTTTGTAGAATCACAAGCTTAATGTAATCACTGCAGGCATGGAATATGGTACAACTACTAAACTTATGACTACTTTAATACAATATAAGTGAATTTGTCCAAATAATTAAGACTTATTCAAATGGGAGAACTACGTACAGAAAGTGCTTTAATTTCTAAACGGTAAAACAGATATGCATGAAAATACCCTCAAATAAAAGGTGACATTATGTAAGGTCACCTAATATGAAACATCTCAAATCCAAAATGCTGGAGCATAGCACCACATTTAAAACTGTAAGCTTCACTGTCCAAACACATATGGTGTGGACTATGTGTGTCTGGTAAACACATGTGGATCTGGTGAACAGTTATCACTTGTTGACCAACTACAGGAATACTGACCTCAGAGTCTTCAGTCTGCAGTGTTGATCCTCCAGTCCAGCAGAGAGCAGCTCCACTCCTGAATCCTTCAGGTCATTGTTACTCAGGTCCAGCTCTCTCAGGTGTGAGGGGTTTGACTCCAGAGCTGAGACCAGAGAAGCACAGCCTTCCTCTGTGACTCCACAGCCTGACAGCCTGCAAAGAGTCAAATCAAATTAAAATCACACTGCTATGCTTTGGTGGTGAAAATAGTGGCAGTATAATTTTTCAACATTTTTCAGATATCAGTGTCCTGAAACCTTACATATCTATTCGTAAATTAATGTATCATCATTAAAAATGACAAATGATCAAAGTATTGCCTGCAGATAGAAACATATATAGTACAAATATTTGAGTAGACTGACCAGACCAGTTTAAAAAGCAGTATCAGTCAGAAGACAGACAGTGAAGTATCAGATTTAGATTGTATTGAGTATACAGTCCACACCATAGCTATTTTGACAGTGAAGCAAACATTTTAAATGTGGCTCTGTACTCCAACATTTTGGATTTCAGATCAAATGTTTCATATGAGGTGACAGTATATAATGTCACCTTTTATTTGAGGATATTTTCATACATATCTGTTTCACCATTTAGAAAAATGAAAGCACTTCATGTATCTAGTCCCACTATTTAAAGAAGTCATGTGTTTTCTGACCAATTCACTCATAGTGGCTTAAAGTAGTCACAAGTTGAGTATTTGATCCGATATTCCTTGAACGCAGCGACTACATCAAGCTTGTGACTCAAACTCGTTGATTGATTTTTCAGTTTGTTTTGGTTGTGTTTTGGGTTGTGTTTTGCCCAATATTAAAATGGTGGATGGTGTAACGTCTGCTTCCAGCTCACACTCTCAAACACATAGATCCCCCTGAACGCAGCTCACTCTCCAGATCCCAGTCACCTGAATTCTGATCACCTGTTCACACACCTGTATGTCATTATCAAACTCTATTTAGTTCAGTTCTTTGCACCCATCATTGTGAAGTGTTGTTTGTTTTGTGACACAAGGCTATTCGGAGTGCTGCATTTCCCGTAATTTACTCCTCCCATGAATGATAGTTTTTGCCTGCCTCACTAATGATGCCTTTTGCCGTTTCCCTGCCTGTACTGTTGCCTTTTTGGACACCCTGTGTATGACCTTCTGCCTGCCCCTGGACCCAGCTACCTGCCTCCTCCTGTGGTCCTTTACAATAAACACCTGCTGAGCCCTGCGCTTGAAACCAGCTCTCTGTCTCCCATCGTGTTCATTACAGATGGTGACTGGAGTAATTTTATTTACAAGTGAGTAGATAACATGTTTCTAAACACTACTAAAAGCATCCTGATGATGCCATGATTAAGAAAAATCATAAATGAATCATGAATAATAATGAGTGAGAAAGTTACAGAAGCTACAAAAAAACATGCTAACCTCTCACCATTACCAATAACAGAGGCTACAACAAAACATGCTAACCTCTCACCATTACCAATGTATTTATTTATAAGCACCTCACATTGTGCTTACTCACTACTTGGTAGATATTCCCTCAGCGAAGTATGGCAGTTCCATGCAGGTTTCCTCACCAAGTCCAAGGCAGCACAGCTACCCATGCAGACAGTACTCCTTAGTAACCGATATCCCCATGGCAACACGAACTCGTTAAGCTTCCCAAGCAATTATCTCCCGGTGTCACACGATGCTAGGCTAACCTCTAGCTGGCTAATACCTCCACAACGAGACGGTAGCTTCAGTCTTTACTAAGTTTTAGCTAAATTATAACAACTCTTTTATTAAATAAAACATGTATTTCCCTTCATGTCTTAGTAGCTATGGGTTTTGTTGTAGTTCTGTCGTCTTCTTTTATAATTTTTCTTCACCAACCGTCCTGAGGTAAAACGTCCATCCTTTCATCAACGTCTTTTTCCCTCCCGTTAACCAGGTCAACTCCCATTGGCCACAACTTAACAAGCGACCTTATTGGTCAAAACGTAAACTTCAAAGTAAAACAAACTATTCACTTATACATTAAATAAATATTTCTTCAAAAAGCATAATGCATTAACAACATTACAGTTTAGGAGCAATTCAATCATCTTTTAAATATAATACCAATTAATTATAACAAATAAACTCAATACTTGGTTCAAACAAGGGTATTACACAAACATACAGTCAATAATACAGTAGAAAAATAAGTCTATATACAATGTGAGCAAATGAAGTGACATAAGGGAGGTAAAGGCAAAAAAAGGCCATGGTGGCAAAGTAAATACAATATAGCAAGTAAAACACTGGAATGGTAGATATGCAGTGGAAGAAAGTGCAAAGTAGAAATAATGGGGTGCAAAGGAGCTTAATAAATAAATACAGTAGGGCAAGAGGTAGTTGGGCTAAATTATAGATGGGCTATGTACAGGTGCAGTAATCTGTGAGCTGCTCTGACAGCTGGTGCTTAAAGCTAGTGAGGGAGATAAGTGTTTCCAGTTTTAGAGATTTTTGTAGTTCGTTCCAGTCATTGGCAGCAGAGAACTGGAAGGAGAGGCGGCCGAAGGAGGAATTGTCTTTGGGGGTGACCAGAGAGATATACCTGCTGGAGCGCGTGCTACAGGTGGGTGCTGCTATGGTGACCAGTGAGCGGAGATAAGGGGGGACTTTACCTAGCAGGGTCTTGTAGATGACCTGGAGCCAGTGGGTTTGGCGACGAGTATGAAGCGAGGGCCAGACAATGAGAGCGTACAGGTCGCAGTGGTGGGTAATACAGTGGGGAAAATTTTTATTTTATTTTTTTATTTCCCTCATTAAAATGCAAATCAATTTATAACATTTCTGACATGAGTTTTTCTGGATGTTTTTGTTGTTATTCTGTCTCTCACAGTTCAAATAAACCATTAAAATTATAGACTGATCCTTTCTTTGTCAGTGGACAAACATACAAAATCAGCAGGGGATCAAATACTTTTTTCCCCCACTGTATATGGGGCTTTGGTGACAAAACGGATGGCACTGTGATAGACTGCATCCAATTTATTGAGTAGGGTATTGGAGGCTATTTTGTAAATGACATCGCCGAAGTCGAGGATCGGTAGGATGGTCAGTTTTATAAGGGTATGTTTGGCAGCATGAGTGAAGGATGCTATGTTGCGAAATAGGAAGCCAATTCTAGATTTAACTTTGGATTGGATATGCTTATAGTGAGTCTGGAAGGAGAGTTTACAGTCTAACCAGATACCTAGGTATTTGTAGTTGTCCACATATTCTAAGTCAGAACCGTCCAGAGTAGTGATGCTGGACGGGCGGGCAGGTGCAGGCAGCGATCGGTTGAAGAGCATGCATTTAGTTTTACTTGTATTTAAGAGCAGTTGGAGGCCACGGAAGGAGAGTTGTATGGCATTGAAGCTCGTCTGGTTAGTTAGTTAACACAGTGTCCAAAGAAGGGCCAGAAGTATACAGAATAACACCAATAACAGAGGGGGTCTGATCTTTGTGCCTCTGTAAATTTCTCATTTATCATTATTCACGAATCATTCATGATTATTCATAATCATGGTAGCATCCACATGAATGTAGAAGTGTTCAGAAACATATTCTATTCTTACTGACAATACAAGTGAAATGACTCCAAAATGACAGGACATTATTCACCAATCAGTTTCTATTTGGAAAAACATCATCCAAAACACAACCAAGACAAACTGCAAATGAATTCAACAAGTTTGTAGAATCACAAGCTTGATGTAATCACTGCAGGCATGGAACATGGGACTAAATACTAAACTTATGACTACTTTAATACAATATAAGTGAATTTGTCCAAATAATTAAGACTTCTTCAAATGGGAGAACTACGTACAGAAAGTGCTTTAATTTCTAATTGGTAAAACAGATATGTATGAAAATACCCTCAAATAAAAGGTGACATTCTGTAAGGTCACCTAATATGAAACATCTCAAATCCAAAATGCTGGAGCATAGCACCAAATGTAAAACTGTAAGCTTCACTGTCCAAACACATATGGTGTGGACTATGTGTGCCTGGTAAACACATGCGGATCTGGTGAACAGTTATCACTTGTTGACCAACTACAGGAATACTGACCTCAGAATCTCCAGTTTACAGTGGTGATTCCTCAGTCCAGCAGAGAGCAGCTTCACTCCTGAATCCTTCAGGTCATTGTTACTCAGGTCCAGCTCTCTCAGGTGTGAGTGGTTTGACTCCAGAGCTGAGACCAGAGAAGCACAGCCTTCCTCTGTGACTCCACAGCCTGACAGCCTGCAAAGAGATCATCATGACTTCACAAACACACTGTTAATTTAACACCAGTAGTGTAGAAGGACAACGGTAGATGCATTAGGTTTATTCTCTCAAACAACATATAGATTCATCTTCCGTCTCCTAGAATTGTATGGTCATATTGTTATACTAGATTGAATATCTGATTCAATATGTTATTCAATATAATATTATATACATATTATAATACATATTTTTCTCTAAACTGAATATTTCCTCCAGATGATTCTTCCAGATGATGTCATTTTATTTACTCACAGAGCAGCTCTGGAGGCTTTGACCACTGGCAGCAGCCTCAGAAGACCTTCCTCTGATCTGGAGTATTTCTTCAGGTCAAACACATCCAGCTCCTTTTCTGAAGTCAGCAACACAAAGACCAGAGCTGACGACTGTGCAGGTGACAGGTTGGGTTCTGAGAGACTTCCTGATCTCAGGTAGCTTTGGATCTCCTCCACTAGAGAATGGTCATTCAGTTCATTCAGACAGTGGAACAGATTGATGCTCCTCTCTGGAGAAGGATTCTCCCTGATCTTCTCCTTGATGTAGTTCACTGTGTCTTCATGGCTCTGTGAGCTGCTTCTTGTCTTTGTCAGTAGACCTCGTAAGTGCTTCTGATTGGACTCCAGTGAGAGGCCCAGAAGGAAGCGGAGGAAAAGGTCCAGGTTTCCTGTCTCACTTTGTAAGGCTTTATCCACAGCACTCTTGTAGACAGTAACTTCAGACTTGTCTCTGTACAGCAGAGAAAAGATGCTGGACTTTGTTTGCTGTTTGTCCATGAGATTCTCATTTTTGTTGATGAATGAGAGGAACACATACACAGCAGCCAGAAACTCCTGAATGCTCAGATGAACGAAGCAGTACACCTTGTCTTGGTACAGAACACATTCCTCTTTAAAGATCTGTGTGCACAATCCTGAGTACACAGAGGCTTCATTGACATCAATGCCAGCCTCTTTCAGGTCTTTTTCATAGAAAATCAGATTGCCCTTCACTAGCTGTTGAAAAGCCAGTTTTCCCAGTGACAGAATGCTCTCTTTATTCCAGTGTGGACCTGTCTCTTCTTTCCCAAGATACTTTTCATTCTTCTGTTTGGTATGAAACACCACAAGGTGTGTGTACATCTCAGTCAGAGTCTTGGGCATCTCTTCTCTCTTATGTTTCAGCATGTGTTCGAGGACTGTTGCAGAAATCCAACAGAAGACTGGAATGTGGCACATGATGTGGAGGCTCCTTGATGTCTTTATGTGTGAGATGATTCTGCTGGCCAGCTCCTCATCACTGAATCTCTTTCTGAAGTACTCCTCCTTCTGTGGGTCATTGAACCCTCGTACCTCTGTCACCTGGTCAACACACCCTGAAGGGATCTTATTGGCTGCTGCAGGTCGGGTAGTTATCCAGATGAGAGCAGAGGGAAGCAGATTTCCCTTGATGAGATTTGTCAGCAGAACATCCACTGAGGTTGACTCTGTGACGTCACAACAGATCTTGTTCTTCTGGAAGTCTAGGGGCAGTCGGCACTCATCCAGACCATCAAAGATGAACACAACTTTGTACTTGTCGTAGTTGGAGATTCTTGATTGTTTGGTTTCCATTGAGAAGTGATTGACAAGTTCAATCAAAGTGTGTTTGTCCCCTTTCATCAAATTCAGCTCCCGAAAAGGGAATGAAAACACAAATTGAACATCCTGATTGGCTTTTCCTTCAGCCCAGTCCAGAATGAACTTCTGCACAGAGACTGTTTTTCCAATGCCAGCGACTCCCTTTGTCAGCACAGTTCTGATAAGTTTGTCTTGTCCAGTTAAGGGTTTGAAGATGTCGTTACATTTGACTGCAGTCTCTGGTCTTGCTTGTTTCCTGGTTGTTGTCTCAATCTGTCTCAGCTCATGTTCATTATTGACCTCTCCTGTTCCACCCTCTGTGATGTAGAGCTCTGTGTAGATCTTATTGAGAAGTGTTGGGTTTCCTTGTTTAGCGATCCCCTCAAATACACATTGAAACTTCTTCTTTAGATTAGATTTGAGTTCACGTTGGCAAATCACAGCAAGCTCATCTGAATGAAGAAATAGCACAGAGGATATTAATATTACGTCTGTTTTAATGCCTACAGTATTGTAGGACTGTTATAACATTTTAAATTATAATCATTTATTCTCTTAACTGACTGTTTAAATGTTTTCATAATGCATTACAGACTGGTGTGACTGATAATGTAATTATTGGTGTTATTGATGGTATTATTAATGTTGTCTCTCTGTCTCTGTCTCTCTCTCTAAATTAATCAACACAACACATCCCTTCTGCTACTTGATGAGGTGTTGTGTTAAGGCTGCTACAATATCATTGAGTTACTCAGCTACTTTAGCTGTACTTTAGCTACAGCTTTTAAATGTTATAAAACAGCATTCAACATGAGGCAGACAGATCTTACATTTCTCCAGTGTGTCAGCAAGCTCCTTCTGGTTCATTTTCCTCAGGACGTGCAGTGTGATCTTCAGAGCCCCCTCTCTGGCACTGCTCTCCTGCTTCTCATCTTCAGCATCCACCACTTCCTCATCCTGCTTCTGACTCTCAAAGCCTTCTGGGAGTTCTGGACTAAGAATCCTCTTGAACATCTTCAGCTCGTTCTTCACAAATGTCATCATTTTCTCTTCAAGCAACTAAAATAAATCAAGTAAATAAGTTAAGCAAGAGAAGAAATGCTTTCTCATTAACACAATAATGAATAATTGACAGATCAACTTTACTTGAGGAAAACAAAAACAAATGTTCATAACAGGACCACATACACTGAATATAGAGTCCAGGTCTGTTTGATGACTCTGGGAAGACTGACCACTGAGAATCTCTGACTCTGATCTCTCCTGTTGGTTTCTGTGGACAAAACATGAGATTACATCTCCTCATCCAGGGAGTACACACACACACACACACACACACACACACACACACACACACACACACACAGGGAGGGAATATTGTGTTTGTTTAATATTGTTTTAGGACTATGAAAATGGACTAAAGGATTAGCCTATGGATTATGAAAACAACCAAAAGAAATGTGAAAATGGGAGAGGAGAAATGACTAGAGACAGTGTTGTTTAACTCACTGACCATGACCCATGAGTTCTTCTTACCTTTGTTCAGTAGTAAAGTCTCCCTCTCTAAAGGATATAGGTAGATACATAGACTGGTCACTCTTCATGGACACACAGCTGGGAACAGGGGAGGCTGGTGTCTCCTGCTTGATTGGACTTCAACACAACAGAGACAAACATTACATCTCTCATCTACTCTGATCTCAGATGGGAAACATAAGAAGAGCTCTGGATCAGACAGACAGACAGACAGACAGACAGACAGACAGACAGACAGACAGACAGACAGACAGACAGACAGACAGACAGACAGACACAGAGACAGACAGAGACAGACACAGAGACAGACAGAGAGAGACAGACACAGAGAGAGACACAGAGACAGTGAGACAGACAGACAGACACACAGACAGCTAAAGACACACAGACAGACAGAGACAGACACAGAGACATACAGACACAGAGACAGACACATACAGACACAGAGACAGACACAGAGACATACAGACACAGAGACAGACACAGAGACATACACAGAGACAGAGACAGACAAACACAGAGACAGACACAGAGACATACAGACACAGACACAGAGACAGACACAGAGACATACAGACACAGACACAGAGACAGACAGACACACAGAAACAGACACACCGACAGAGAGACAGACAGAGACAGACACAGAGAGACAGAGAGAGAGACACACACAGACACAGAGACAGTGAGACAGAGACACACAGACAGACAGAGACAGACAGTGAAAGACACACAGACAGAGAAAGACACACAGACAGACACACAGACAGACAGACAGACAGACAGACAGACAGACAGACAGACAGACAGACAGACAGACACACAGACAGACAGACAGACAGACAGACAGACAGACAGACAGACAGACAGACAGACAGACAGACAGACAGAGATAGATACACAGACAGACAGACAGACAGACAGACAGACAGACAGACAGACAGACAGACAGACAGACAGACAGACAGACAGAGACAGACAGAAAGAAAGACGCAGACACAGACAGACAGAGACAGAGAGACACACACAGACAGACAGAGAGACAGACACAGAGACAGACAGAGACAGACACAGAGACAGACAGAGAGAGACAGACACAGAGAGAGACACAGAGACAGTGAGACAGACAGACAGACACACAAACAGCTAAAGACACACAGACAGAGACAGACACAGAGACATACAGACACAGAGACAGACACATACAGACACAGAGACATACAGACACAGACACAGAGACAGACACAGACACAGACACAGAGACAGAGAGACAGACAGAGACAGACACAGAGAGACAGAGAGAGAGACACACACAGACACAGAGACAGTGAGACAGAGACACACAGACAGACAGAGACAGACAGTGAAAGACACACAGACAGAGAAAGACACACAGACAGACACACAGACAGACAGACAGACAGACAGACAGACAGACAGACAGACAGACAGACAGACAGACAGACAGACAGACAGACAGACAGACAGACAGACACAGAGAGACAGACAGACAGACAGACACAGAGAGACAGAGAGAGAGACACACACAGACACAGAGACAGTGAGACAGAGACACACAGACAGACAGACAGACAGACAGACAGACAGACAGACAGACAGACAGACAGACAGACAGACAGACAGACAGACAGAGACAGACAGACACACAGACAGAAACAGACATACAGACAGAGAAAGACACACAGACAGACAGAGACAGACAGCGAAATACACACAGACAGAGAGACAGGCAAAGAGACAGACAGACAGACAGACAGACAGACAGACAGACAGACAGACAGACAGACAGACAGACAGACAGACAGACAGACAGACAGACAGACAGACAGACAGACAGACAGACAGACAGACAGACAGAGCTCAGATGGGGAAACATAAGAAGAGTTTAATTCCAAAACGCTCCATTTTCATTTTCAGAAATGTTGGTAAATTAGCTTTTATTGTTTAAAGAAATGATTAAAGAGATTGGTGTGTTTTTTCACTATCTAATCATGACATGGGGTTGTTCAATGACAGACATGTATTTGTTTAAAATCTATCACTTAATGATTTCATTTCAGAGAGACAAATAATAATATTTGTTTACAAAATGCTATATATCTGCCTCACTCTCAACTGTGACCGACCGTTTCAATTCGGTCATATGTAGCAACATTTGAAATGGTGTTTTTTACGTTGGATAAAAGTAGAGACTCAGAGCTAGAAAATGGTATATCAGACACTACAGTTGAGGAACAATGGGAAAGTAATTCTGCTTTCAAAGTTGATCAACTTGTAACATCACTTTTGAGAAAATGTCCTTTGAATATTTTGGTACCTACTGGAGAGCTCTTCTTTGTCTACAGGGCTGTTGCTTTGGCAGATAATGTCACCCATCTAAATAAATAGTTTTATATATATAATTAACTAAATGTATGGTGTTTTTGTTTTATGGTCATTTTAATTGTTTGTTATGCTATAAACATTTTATTTTATTATAAGTGGTAAAAGGAACTAGAAAATGTTATATTTTGCAATTCTGAGTAATTTCTACTTTAGTAAAGAATTACATATTATTCAGTACTACTGCAGTTGCTACATAATTCCAATAGATGGCAGCATAAGACCACAAATGACATTTCAGAAGATTAGATTAGTTTTCTCCCTGGATACACCACCACTCCCCCTCACAGGAAAACTCCTGTGAGCTTCTTTCTGTCCCTTTCCACACTGCTAACACAAGAGGAAGGACTGAAAAAGCATTTAACAGATTACTGTGAAGTAATATAATGATGATTCATGTTTATTATTACCTGTTTTTATGCTCATCTTTTGAAATTATACTTCATTAATATAACGATTATCAACAAGTCTGAACATTAATTTAGTCACCTCTAGTTGAGAAAAATGTATTTTCCAGGTACATTAATTGTCAAATTCATCAACCAGCATCGAGCCGCTCTGTCTTCTCTCTCTAGTAGTCAACTCAGCCCCAGTAAAAAGCTGGTGTCGTCGCTCTGTCTTCTCTCTCTAGTAGTCAACTCAGCCCCGGTAAAAAGCTGGTGTCGTCACTCTGCCTTCTCTCTCTAGTAGTCAACTCAGCCCCGGTAAAAAGCTAGTGTCGTCACTCTGCCTTCTCCAGGGGCATGTTGAGGGGAATTTACTAACCGGGAGGGTTGAATTATGTAATTTATTGGCGGGCTGGATAATGCACTCTTGTCTTTTCTATTCCGAGGTTGTTTACTCGCAATATAAGATATTAACATTACTTTTTATAATGCATGTATACTGAGGTTGAGGTTCTGACTAGTGATAATTTACCCGGGGTTCAATACCTGCTATAGTCACTATTATTTTGCTCTCCCAAAAGCAACACAGCCCTAAAACGAGATATATAGCTAACTAAAGTTATGTTAATGAGTGACCATTTTAGAAAATCCTGGGACATATAGTCTGTGGTTGCATGCTATTTTATGTCAATCATATTGCTGCTTGTAGCCTATAACTGATGCTTCGTGGTCTTATGCTGCCATCTATTGGAAATATTTAGCAATTAAAAGTTATTAATGCACATTCAGACGTTGGTGAGGCAGCTGAGAATTAAAAAAAATAATGGAATGTGTCCAGCCTACTTGAGGCGCCCCGAAAATAATATTCAAAAGATTGGTCCTTGGATACAGAGGGGTTAAACACTAATGTTACCATCCATCTAGTGAAGAGAGGAGAACCGGACAGAGGTAGCCAGCATCCGTCAACGAGAGAGGGAGGATAGGATAACTAGGATGCTGCTGGTAGAGTAGCGAGCTAGCTTACCCAGCTGTACCGACTAGCTAGGATAACTAGGATGCTGATGGTAGAGTAGCTAGCTAGCTTACCTAGCTGTACCGACTAGCTAGGATAACTAGGATGCTGCTGGTAGAGTAGCTAGCTAGCTTACCCAGCTGTACCGACAAGCTAGGATAACTAGGATGCTGCTGGTAGAGTAGCTAGCTAGCTAGCTTACCCAGCAGCTGTACCAACTAGCTAGGATAACTAGGATGCTGCTGGTAGGGTAGCTAGCTAGCTAGCTTACCCAGCTGTACCGACTAGCTTGGATAACTAGGATGCTGCTGGTAGAGATGCTAGCTAGCTTACCTAGCTGTACCGACTAGCTAGGATAACTAGGATGCTGCTGGTAGAGTAGCTAGCTAGCTTACCTAGCTGTACCGACTAGCTAGGATAACTAGGATGCTGCTGGTATAGTAGCTAGCTAGCTTACCTAGCTGTACCGACTAGCTAGGATAACTAGGATGCTGCTGGTAGAGTAGCTAGCTAGCTTACCTAGCTGTACCGACTAGCTAGAATAACTAGGATGCTGCTGGTAGAGTAGCTAGCTAGCTTACCTAGCTGTACCGACTAGCTTGGCTAGCTAGCAGGACTTTCGTCTGTCGTTTGTCTCGATGATGATGACGAATCCGGTGAACCACAAAATGAAACAAGGATATAGAGTGAAAAGGATCTGGCTACACTCATACTGTCCCTGACCATAAAGCAAAAAGCTAATTGAACAATAAAGTTTGGTGTTTCAACACTGTAACAAACTCCATCGTTATTCCCCAAAATTTACCTCAGTCCACTCTGCGCGTAACTGGACAATATGCTTGGTGCCACACCGGACGCGGACGCGGACAGTTCTGTACGGAAACGCGGACAGTTCGAGAACGCGGACATGAGCAGTGCCATACAATCAACTAAACCCAGTCTTTAACCTCTTACATCTAGACGTTCCACTAGCGGAACACCTGCTCCAATATCCAATGATAGGCGTGGCGCGAATTAAAATCCCTCAAAAATACAAAACCTTCAATTTTTCAAACATATGACTATTTCACAGCATTTTAAAGACAAGACTCTCCTTTATCTAACCACACTGTCCGATTTCAAAAAGGCTTTACAAAGAAAGCAAAACATTAGATTATGTCAGCAGAGTACCCAGCCAGAAATAATCAGACACCCATTTTTCAAGCTAGCATATAATGTCACAAAAACCCAGAAGACAGCTAAATGCAGCACTAACCTTTGATCTTCATCAGATGACACACCTAGGACATTATGTTATACAATACATGCATGTTTTGTTCAATCAAGTTCATATTTATATCAAAAAACAGCTTTTTACATTATCATGTGACGTTCAGAACTAGCATACCCCCCGCAAACTTCCGGGGAATTTACTAACAATTTACTAAATTACTCACGATAAACGTTCACAAAAAGCAGAACAATTATTTTAAGAATTATAGATACAGAACTCCTCTATGCACTCTATATCCGATTTTAAAATAGCTTTTTGGTGAAAGCACATTTTGCAATATTCTAAGTACATAGCCCAGCCATCACGGGCTAGCTATTTAGACACCCGGCAAGTTTAGCCTTCACCAAAATCAGATTTACTATAACAAAAATGTTATTACCTTTGTTGTCTTCGTCAGAATGCACTCCCAGGACTGCTACTTCAATAACAAATGTTGGTTTGGTCCAAAATAATCCATCGTTATATCCGAATAGCGGCGTTTTGTTCGTGCGTTCCAGAAACTATCCAAAATGGTAAATCAGGGTCGTGCGCATGGCGCAATTCGTGACAAAAAAATTCAAAATATTCCATTACCGTACTTCGAAGCATGTCAACCGCTGTTTAAAATCAATTTTTATGCAATTTATCTCGTAAAAAAGCGATAATATTCCGACCGGGAATCTCCTTTTCGGCAAACAGAGGAAAAATCACAAAGACGGGGGTGGCCAGTGCACGCGCCTAAGCCCACAGTCCCTTGATCGGCCACTTGAGAAAGGCGATAATGTGTTTCAGCCTGGGGCTGGAATGACGACATTCAGGTTTTTCCCGGGCTCTGAGGGCAGTATTTGCACGGCCGGATAAAAAACGTACCTGATTTAATCTGGTTACTACTCCTGCCCAGTAACTAGAATATGCATATAATTGTTTGATTTGGATAGAAAACACCCTAAAGTTTCTAAAACTGTTTGAATGGTGTCTGTGAGTATAACAGAACTCATTTGGCAGGCAAAAACCTGAGAAGATTCCAAACAGGAAGCGCTCTCTCTGACTATTTCTTGGCCTTCTTGATCATCTCTATCCAAAACAGGGGATCTCTGGCATAACGCGACATTTTCTAACGCTCCCATAGGCTCTCAGAAGGCGCCAGAACTTTGAATGATGACTTTGCAGGCCATGGCTGAAAAACAGTAGCGCATTTGGATGGTGGTGGATCTGAGAACAGTGAGACTGGGGCGCGTGCACGAGCCAACACCATGTTTTAATTTTTTCGTCTTTGAACGAAAACAGGGTTTCCCGGTCGGAATATTATCGCTTTTTTACCAGAAAAATCGCATAAAAATTTATGATTTTAAACAGCGTTTGACATGCTTCGAAGTACGATAATGGAATATTTCGATTTTTTTTGTCACGAAACGCGTCGGGCACGTAACCCTTGTCACCCTTCGGATAGTGTCTTGAACGCACGAACAAAACAGAGGATATTTGAACATAACTATGGATTATTTTGAACCAAACCAACATTTGTTATTGAAGTAGAAGTCCTGGGAGTGCATTCTGACGAAGAACAGCAAAGGTAATCACATTTTTCTTATAGTAAATCGGAGTTTGGTGAGGGCCACACTTGGTGGGTGTCAAAATAGCTAGCCCTGTGATGCCGGGCTATCTACTCAGAATATTGCAAAATGTGCTTTTGCCGAAAAGCTATTTTAAAATCGGACATAGCGATTGCATAAAGGAGTTCTGCAATTTAGTAAATTAACCAGAAGTTTGCGGTGGGCATGCTAGTTCTGAACGTCACATGCTAATGTAAAAAGCTGTTTTTTGATATGAATATGAACTTGATTGAACAAAACATGCATGTATTGTATAACATAATGTCCTAGGACTATCATCTGATGAAGATCATCAAAGGTTAGTGCTGCATTTAGCTGTGGTTTGGGTTTATGTGACATTATATGCTAGCTTGAAAAATGGGTGTCTGATTATTTCTGGCTGGGTACTCTGCTGACATAATCTAATGTTTTGCTTTCGTTGTAAAGCCTTTTTGAAATCGGACAGTGTGGTTAGATTAACGAGAGTCTTGTCTTTAAAATGGAGTAAAATAGTCATATGTTTGAAAAATTGAAGTAATAGCATTTCTAAGGTATTTGAATATCGCGCCACGGGATTCCACTGGCTGTTGAGTAGGTGGGACGCAAGCGTCCCACCTAGCCCATAGAAGATAAAAATAATGTTTTGATATTTGATATGTTAACCTGTTAGGGCTAGGGGGCAGCATTGACACGGCTGGATAAAAAACATACCCGATTTAATCTGGTTACCACTGCTACCCAGTAACTAGAATATGCATATACTTATTACATATGGATAGAAAACACCCTAAATTTTCTAAAACTGTTTGAATGGTGTCTGTGAGTATAACAGAACTCAAATGGCAGGTCAAAACCTGAGAGATTCCTTTACAGGAAGTGGCCTGTCTGACCATTTGTTGAACTTCTTTTCCATCTCTATCATTTACTAAGGATCTCTGCTCTAACGTGACACTTCCCACGTCGTCCATAGGCGCTCAGAGCCCGGGAAAAAACAGAATGTCGTCATTCCAGCCCCAGGCTGAAACACATTATCGCCTTTCTCAAGTGGCCGATCAAGAGACACTAGCTTATGCGCATGACCCCGACCGCCCCCGCCTTTGGGATTTTTTCCTCTGTTTGCCGAAAAGGAGATTCCCTGTCGGAATATTATCGCTTTTCTACGAGAAAAATGTCGTAAAAATTGATTTTAAACAGCGGTTGACATGCTTCGAAGTACGGTAATGGAATACTTAGAATTTTATTGTCACGAATTGCGCCATGCGCGTGACACTTCTTTACTATTTCGGATAGTGTCTGGAACGCACGAACAAAACGCCGCTATTCGGATATAACGATGGATTATTTTGGACCAAACCAACATTTGTTATTGAAGTAGCAGTCCTGGGTGTGTATTCTGACGAAGACAACAAAAGGTAATGAAACTTTTATAATAGTAAATATGATTATGGTGAGTGCTAAACTTGCCGGGTGTCTAAATAGCGAGCCCGTGATGCCTGGGCTATGTACTTAGAATATTGCAAAATGTGCTTTCACCAAAAAGCTATTTTAAAATCGGACATATCGAGTGCATAGAGGAGGTCTGTATCTATAATTCTTAAAATAATTGTTATGCTTTTTGTGAACGTTTATCGTGAGTAATTTAGTAAAATGTTAGCGAATTCCCCGGAAGTTTGCGGGGGGTATGCTAGTTCTGAACGTCACATGCTAATGTAAAAAGCTGGTTTTTGATATAAATATGAACTTGATTGAACAAAACATGCATGTATTGTATAACATAATGTCCTAGGGTTGTCATCTGATGAAGATCATCAAAGGTGAGTGCTGCATTTAGCTGTCTTCTGGGTTTTGGTGACATTATATGCTGGCTTGAAAAATGGGTGTCTGATTATTTCTGGCTTGGTACTCTGCTGACATAATCTAATGTTTTGCTTTCGTTGTAAAGCCTTTTTGAAATCGGACAGTGTGGTTAGATTAACGAGAGTCTTGTCTTTAAATGGCTGTAAAATAGTCATATGTTTGAGAAATTGAAGTAATAGGATTTTTAAGGTTTTGAAAATCGCGCCACAGGATAGCAGTGGCTGTTACGTAGGTGGGACGAATTAGTCCCGCCTAGCCTAGAGAGGATAAATCCATAAATAATATATGTCTTGTGCTTTTGGCAATGATTTATGTATAATACTTATGTATAATAAGTGATACCATATATGTCTCCAAAGCATTTTGTCTTCATTTTGGCACATTGATTTATGCTCATTTCTCAAGATTAACTCAGGTTTTCGCCCAGTGGCTAAGGAGTTGGAGCTGTGGCAGGAGTTGGACCTGTGGCTGAAAGGTGGCTGGTTTGAATCCCGGGCCGGGCGCTGGAAAAAACAGGAGGAATTGATCTGACCACTGGAGGGCTGCTGGGTTCACATCCTCAAAACATTCACCTTTCATTGATCAGAACTCTAGAGGTTCTTCTTCACTGAACCCCAAAATATATATCACTTTTAGTGGTTCCATATATTAAGGAAGTGATAGAAGCCTTTTTGGTTCTATAAGGAACCTTCTTTTCTAAGAGTGTAAAATTAACACGTTTTTCTTTTGATTATTTAATTATCTACATCATGTTATTTCAAGATATCCCTTTGGAGCGCAACATCACGTTGTTAAAACATAATCCTAAATTGGGCGTGGCTATAAATTGGGAAATTTAAAGCATCTCGGGCGTAATATGTGTTCGATGGAAATGAACATTGTATTCAATGTTGTAGGCAACATTATTGGCAAGGGACTTGATGCCTACTATGCTAAAGCTATTTAGAGTTGTTAAACGGGTGTGAGGAGTGTGTTGATATAACAGTTATATTGTCAACATTTTTATTGTAACAACGATCAGAATTGGTAAAAAAAAATATGCATTCCATAATATTGGGCAATAATTAAGAGTAGACAAAGTGGTCGTGTCATGTGAAAATTCTATCAAATGTCTTACATTGCAACGAGTACAGTCAGGGTGCTGTGGAGCCCCTGCAGTACCTCCACAGACCCCGGATTGAGAACCCCTGATTTAGCAGATGCTCTTATCCAGAGAGATTTACAGTAACTGCATTCATCTTAATATTTATTTTGGGAATAAACGTAAAAAATTCTTCATAAAAGGATATGAACTATGACCTGTCCAACAGACATGATACCTTGTAGTGCTGCTGATCCAGTTTCTACTGGTCTGACTGAGGATATGAACTCTGACCTGTTCACCAGACGTGATACCTTGTAGTGCTGCTGATCCAGTTTCTACTGGTCTGACTGAGGATATGAACTCTGACCTGTCCACCAGACGTGATACCTTGTAGTGCTGCTGATCCAGTTTCTACTGGTCTGACTGAGGATATGAACTCTGACCTGTCCACCAGACGTGATACCTTGTAGTGCTGCTGATCCAGTTTCTGCTGGTCTGACTGAGAATATGAACTCTGACCTGTCCACCAGACATGATACCTTGTAGTGCTGCTGATCCAGTTTCTACTGGTCTGACTGAGGATATGAACTCTGACCTGACCATCAGACGTGATACCTTGTATTGCTGCTGATCCAGTTTCTACTGGTCTGACTGAGGATATGAACTCTGACCTGTTCACCAGACGTGATACCTTGTAGTGCTGCTGATCCAGTTTCTGCTGGTCTGACTGAGGATATGAACTCTGACCTGTCCACCAGACGTGATACCTTGTCCCGAAACTGTAGTTTCAATCCCCTCCCTCCCTCCCTCCCCTCCCTCCCTCGCACCCTCCCTCCCTCCCTCCCTCCCTCCCTCCCTCCCTCCCTCCCTCCCAATCCATCCCTCTTTCTCCCTCCCTCAACCTCTGAATGCTCAACTATGAAAAGCAACCTCACATTTACTCCTGAGGTGCTGACCTGTTGCAACCTCTATAACCACTGTGATTATTATTTCACCCTGCTGGTCATCTAGGAACATTTGAACATCTTGAAGAACGATCTGGCCTTAATGGCCATAATCTCCACCCGGAACAGCCAGAAGAGGACTGGCCCCCACTCATAGCCTGGTTCCTCTCTACCCAGCACAGCCAGAAGAGGACTGGCCCCCACTCATAGCCTGGTTCCTCTCTACCCAGCACAGCCAGAAGAGGACTGGCCACCCCTCATAGCCTGGTTCCTCTCTACCCAGCACAGCCAGAAGAGGACTGGCACCCACTCATAGCCTGGTTCCTCTCTACCCAGCACAGCCAGAAGAGGACTGGCCACCCCTCATAGCCTGGTTCCTCTCTACCCAGCACAGCCAGAAGAGGACTGGCCCCCACTCATAGCCTGGTTCCTCTCTACCCAGCACAGCCAGAAGAGGACTGGCCACCCCTCATAGCCTGGTTCCTCTCTACCCAGCACAGCCAGAAGAGGACTGGCCACCCCTCATAGCCTGGTTCCTCTCTACCCAGCACAGCCAGAAGAGGACTGGCCCCCACTCATAGCCTGGTTCCTCTCCACCCGGCACAGCCAGAAGAGGACTGGCCACCCCTCATAGCCTGGTTCCTCTCTACCCGGCACAGCCAGAAGAGGACTGGCCACCCCTCATAGCCTGGTTCCTCTCTACCCAGCACAGCCAGAAGAGGACTGGCCACCCCTCATAGCCTGGTTCCTCTCTACCCAGCACAGCCAGAAGAGGACTGGCCACCCCTCATAGCCTGGTTCCTCTCTACCCAGCACAGCCAGAAGAGGACTGGACACCCCTCATAGCCTGGTTCCTCTCTACCCAGCACAGCCAGAAGAGGACTGGCCACCCCTCATAGCCTGGTTCCTCTCTACCCAGCACAGCCAGAAGAGGACTGGCCACCCCTCATAGCCTGGTTCCTCTCTACCCAGCACAGCCAGAAGAGGACTGGACACCCCTCATAGCCTGGTTCCTCTCTACCCAGCACAGCCAGAAGAGGACTGGCCACCCCTCATAGCCTGGTTCCTCTCTACCCAGCACAGCCAGAGGACTGGCCACTCCTCAGATCCTGGTTCCTCTCTACCCAGCACAGCCAGAAGAGGACTGGCCACCCCTCATAGCCTGGTTCCTCTCTACCCAGCACAGCCAGAAGAGGACTGGACACCCCTCATAGCCTGGTTCCTCATACCCAGCACAGCCAGAAGAGGACTGGCCACTCCTCATAGCCTGGTTCCTCTCTACCCAGCACAGCCAGAAGAGGACTGGCCACCCCTCAGAGCCTGGTTCCTCTCTACCCAGCACAGCCAGAAGAGGACTGGCCACTCCTCAGAGCCGGGTTCCTCTCTACCCAGCACAGCCAGAAGAGGACTGGCCCACCCCTCAGAGCCGGGTTCCTCTCTACCCAGCACAGCCAGAAGAGGACTGGCCCACCCCTCATAGCCTGGTTCCTCTCTAGGTTTCTTCCTAGGTTCCAGCCTTTCTAGGGAGTTTTTCCAGCCACCGGGCTTCAACATCCGAACATGATCTGTTCAGCACGAGACGACTGTTAGACACCATGACGTGTTTCTGCCAATGAGCTTCAAATCAAATCAAATTGTATTTGATAAAAAATTAATTAATAATAATAACAATAAAATAACAATAATGAGACTATAAGGAGTACCAGTACTGAGTCAATGTGCAGGGGTACCAGGTAGTTGAGGTAATAATGAGACTATAAGGAGTACCAGTACTGAGTCAATGTGCAGGGGTACCAGGTAGTTGAGGTAATAATGAGACTATAAGGAGTACCAGTACTGAGTCAATGTGCAGGGGTACCAGGTAGTTGAGGTAATAATGAGACTATAAGGAGTACCAGTACTGAGTCAATGTGCAGGGGTACCAGGTAGTTGAGGTAATAATGAGACTATAAGGAGTACCAGTACTGAGTCAATGTGCAGGGGTACCAGGTAGTTGAGGTAATAATGAGACTATAAGGAGTACCAGTACTGAGTCAATGTGCAGGGGTACCAGGTAGTTGAGGTAATAACGAGACTATAAGGAGTACCAGTACTGAGTCAATGTGCAGGGGTACCAGGTAGTTGAGGTAATAATGAGACTATAAGGAGTACCAGTACTGAGTCAATGTGCAGGGGTACCAGGTAGTTGAGGTAATAATGAGACTATAAGGAGTACCAGTACTGAGTCAATGTGCAGGGGTACCAGGTAGTTGAGGTAATAATGAGACTATAAGGAGTACCAGTACTGAGTCAATGTGCAGGGGTACCAGGTAGTTGAGGTAATAATGAGACTATAAGGAGTACCAGTACTGAGTCAATGTCCAGGGGTACCAGGTAGTTGAGGTAATAATGAGACTATAAGGAGTACCAGTACTGAGTCAATGTGCAGGGGTACCAGGTAGTTGAGGTAATAATGAGGCTATAAGGAGCACCAGTACTGAGTCAATGTGCAGGGGTACCAGGTAGTTGAGGTAATAATGAGACTATAAGGAGTACCAGTACTGAGTCAATGTGCAGGGGTACCAGGTAGTTGAGGTAATAAGGAGACTATAAGGAGTACCAGTACTGAGTCAATGTGCAGGGGTACCAGGTAGTTGAGGTAATAATGAGACTATAAGGAGTACCAGTACTGAGTCAATGTGCAGGGATACCAGGTAGTTGAGGTAATAATGAGACTATAAGGAGTACCAGTACTGAGTCAATGTGCAGGGGTACCAGGTAGTTGAGGTAATAACGAGACTATAAGGAGTACCAGTACTGAGTCAATGTGCAGGGGTACCAGGTAGTTGAGGTAATAATGAGACTATAAGGAGTACCAGTACTGAGTCAATGTGCAGGGGTACCAGGTAGTTGAGGTAATAATGAGGCTATAAGGAGTACCAGTACTGAGTCAATGTGCAGGGGTACCAGGTAGTTGAGGTAATAATGAGACTATAAGGAGTACCAGTACTGAGTCAATGTGCAGGGGTACCAGGTAGTTGAGGTAATAATGAGACTATAAGGAGTACCAGTACTGAGTCAATGTGCAGGGGTACCAGGTAGTTGAGGTAATAATGAGACTATAAGGAGTACCAGTACTGAGTCAATGTGCAGGGGTACCAGGTAGTTGAGGTAATAATGAGACTATAAGGAGTACCAGTACTGAGTCAATGTGCAGGGGTACCAGGTAGTTGAGGTAATAATGAGACTATAAGGAGTACCAGTACTGAGTCAATGTGCAGGGGTACCAGGTAGTTGAGGTAATAATGAGGCTATAAGGATTACCAGTACTGAGTCAATGTGCAGGGGTACCAGGTAGTTGAGGTAATAATGAGACTATAAGGAGTACCAGTACTGAGTCAATGTGCAGGGGTACCAGGTAGTTGAGGTAATAATGAGGCTATAAGGATTACCAGTACTGAGTCAATGTGCAGGGGTACCAGGTAGTTGAGGTAATAATGAGACTATAAGGATTACCAGTACTGAGTCAATGTGCAGGGGTACCAGGTAGTTGAGGTAATAATGAGGCTATAAGGAGTACCAGTACTGAGTCAATGTGCAGGGGTACCAGGTAGTTGAGGTAATAATGAGACTATAAGGAGTACCAGTACTGAGTCAATGTGCAGGGGTACCAGGTAGTTGAGGTAATAATGAGACTATAAGGATTACCAGTACTGAGTCAATGTGCAGGGGTACCAGGTAGTTGAGGTAATAATGAGGCTATAAGGAGTACCAGTACTGAGTCAATGTGCAGGGGTACCAGGTAGTTGAGGTATTAATGAGACTATAAGGAGTACCAGTACTGAGTCAATGTGCAGGGGTACCAGGTAGTTGAGGTAATAATGAGGCTATAAGGAGTACCAGTACTGAGTCAATGTGCAGGGGTACCAGGTAGTTGAGGTAATAATGAGACTATAAGGAGTACCAGTACTGAGTCAATGTGCAGGGGTACCAGGTAGTTGAGGTATTAATGAGACTATAAGGAGTACCAGTACTGAGTCAATGTGCAGGGGTACCAGGTAGTTGAGGTAATAATGAGACTATAAGGAGTACCAGTACTGAGTCAATATGCAGGGGTACCAGGTAGTTGAGGTAATAATGATGCTATAAGGAGTACCAGTACTGAGTCAATGTGCAGGGGTACCAGGTAGTTGAGGTAATAATGAGACTATAAGGAGTACCAGTACTGAGTCAATGTGCAGGGGTACCAGGTAGTTGAGGTAATAATGAGACTATAAGGAGTACCAGTACTGAGTCAATGTGCAGGGGTACCAGGTAGTTGAGGTAATAATGAGACTATAAGGAGTACCAGTACTGAGTCAATGTGCAGGGGTACCAGGTAGTTGAGGTAATAATGAGACTATAAGGAGTACCAGTACTGAGTCAATGTGCAGGGGTACCAGGTAGTTGAGGTAATAATGAGACTATAAGGAGTACCAGTACTGAGTCAATGTGCAGGGGTACCAGGTAGTTGAGGTAATAATGAGACTATAAGGAGTACCACTACTGAGTCAATGTGCAGGGGTACCAGGTAGTTGAGGTAATAATGAGACTATAAGGAGTACCCATACTGAGTCAATGTGCAGGGGTACCAGGTAGTTGAGGTAATAATGAGACTATAAGGAGTACCAGTACTGAGTCAATGTGCAGGGGTACCAGGTAGTTGAGGTAATAATGAGACTATAAGGAGTACCAGTACTGAGTCAATGTGCAGGGGTACCAGGTAGTTGAGGTAATAATGAGACTATAAGGAGTACCAGTACTGAGTCAATGTGCAGGGGTACCAGGTAGTTTAGGTAATAATGAGACTATAAGGAGTACCAGTACTGAGTCAATGTGCAGGGGTACCAGGTAGTTGAGGTAATAATGAGACTATAAGGAGTACCAGTACTGAGTCAATGTGCAGGGGTACCAGGTAGTTGAGGTAATAATGAGACTATAAGGAGTACCAGTACTGAGTCAATGTGCAGGGGTACCAGGTAGTTGAGGTAATAATGAGACTATAAGGAGTACCAGTACTGAGTCAATGTGCAGGGGTACCAGGTAGTTGAGGTAATAATGAGACTATAAGGAGTACCAGTACTGAGTCAATGTGCAGGGGTACCAGGTAGTTGAGGTAATAATGAGACTATAAGGAGTACCAGTACTGAGTCAATGTGCAGGGGTACCAGGTAGTTGAGGTAATAATGAGACTATAAGGAGTACCCATACTGAGTCAATGTGCAGGGGTACCAGGTAGTTGAGGTAATAATGAGACTATAAGGAGTACCAGTACTGAGTCAATGTGCAGGGGTACCAGGTAGTTGAGGTAATAATGAGACTATAAGGAGTACCAGTACTGAGTCAATGTGCAGGGGTACCAGGTAGTTGAGGTAATAATGAGACTATAAGGAGTACCAGTACTGAGTCAATGTGCAGGGGTACCAGGTAGTTTAGGTAATAATGAGACTATAAGGAGTACCAGTACTGAGTCAATGTGCAGGGGTACCAGGTAGTTGAGGTAATAATGAGACTATAAGGAGTACCAGTACTGAGTCAATGTGCAGGGGTACCAGGTAGTTGAGGTAATAATGAAGCTATAAGGAGTACCAGTACTGAGTCAATGTGCAGGGGTACCAGGTAGTTGAGGTAATAATGAGACTATAAGGAGTACCAGTACTGAGTCAATGTGCTGGGGTTCCAGGTAGTTGAGGTAATAATGAGACTATAAGGAGTACCAGTACTGAGTCAATGTGCAGGGGTACCAGGTAGTTGAGGTAATAATGAAGCTATAAGGAGTACCAGTACTGAGTCAATGTGCAGGGGTACCAGGTAGTTGAGGTAATAATGAGACTATAAGGAGTACCAGTACTGAGTCAATGTGCAGGGGTTCCAGGTAGTTGAGGTAATAATGAGACTATAAGGAGTACCAGTACTGAGTCAATGTGCAGGGGTACCAGGTAGTTGAGGTAATAATGAGACTATAAGGAGTACCAGTACTGAGTCAATGTGCAGGGGTACCAGGTAGTTGAGGTAATAATGAGACTATAAGGAGTACCAGTACTGAGTCAATGTGCAGGTGTACCAGGTAGTTGAGGTAATAATGAGACTATAAGGAGTACCAGTACTGAGTCAATGTGCAGGGGTACCAGGTAGTTGAGCTAATAATGAGACTATAAGGAGTACCAGTACTGAGTCAATGTGCAGGGGTACCAGGTAGTTGAGGTAATAATGAGACTATAAGGAGTACCAGTACTGAGTCAATGTGCAGGGGTACCAGGTAGTTGAGGTAATAATGAGACTATAAGGAGTACCAGTACTGAGTCAATGTGCAGGGGTACCAGGTAGTTGAGGTAATAATGAGACTATAAGGAGTACCAGTACTGAGTCAATGTGCAGGGGTACCAGGTAGTTGAGGTAATAATGAGACTATAAGGAGTACCAGTACTGAGTCAATGTGCAGGGGTACCAGGTAGTTGAGGTAATAATGAGACTATAAGGAGTACCAGTACTGAGTCAATGTGCAGGGGTACCAGGTAGTTGAGGTAATAATGAGACTATAAGGAGTACCAGTACTGAGTCAATGTGCAGGTGTACCAGGTAGTTGAGGTAATAATGAGACTATAAGGAGTACCAGTACTGAGTCAATGTGCAGGGGTACCAGGTAGTTGAGGTAATAATGAGACTATAAGGAGTACCAGTACTGAGTCAATGTGCAGGGGTACCAGGTAGTTGAGGTAATAATGAGACTATAAGGAGTACCAGTACTGAGTCAATGTGCAGGGGTACCAGGTAGTTGAGGTAATAATGAGACTATAAGGAGTACCAGTACTGAGTCAATGTGCAGGTGTACCAGGTAGTTGAGGTATTAATGAGACTATAAGGAGTACCAGTACTGAGTCAATGTCCAGGGGTACCAGGTAGTTGAGGTAATAATGAGACTATAAGGAGTACCAATACTGAGTCAATGTGCAGGGGTACCAGGTAGTTGAGGTAATAATGAGACTATAAGGAGTACCAGTACTGAGTCAATGTGCAGGGGTACCAGGTAGTTGAGGTAATAATGAGGCTATAAGGAGTACCAGTACTGAGTCAATGTGCAGGGTACCAGGTAGTTGAGGTAATAATGAGGCTATAATTGAGGTAATATGTAAATGTAGGTAGATGTAAATGTGACTAGGCAATCAGGAAAGAGATTACATCTCCTCATCCAGGGATTGCACACACACACACACACACACACACACACACACACACACACACACACACACACACACACACACACACACACACACACACACACACACACACACACACACACACACACACACACACACACACACACACAGGGAGGGAATGTTGTGTTTGTTTAATATTGTTTAAGGACTATGAAAATTGAAAAAAGAAATGGTAAAATGGGAGAGGAGAAATGACTAGAGACAGTGTTGTTTAACTCACTGACCATGACCCATGAGTTCTTCTTACCTTTGTTCAGTAGAAAAGTCTCCCTCTCTAAAATGTATAGGTCGATACATAGACCGGTCACTCTTCATGGACACACAGCTGGGAACAGGGGAGGCTGGTCTCTCCTGCTTTATTGGACTTCAACACAACAGAGACAAACATTACATCTCTCATCTACTCTGAGCTCAGATGGGGAAACAAGTGTTTCATTCCAAAACGCTATATATCCATTTTCAGAAATGTTGGGAAATGTAATTTTATTGTTTAAAGAAATTATTAAACCACTGCAAGGCTTTATAAAGGCTTCTAACGTTTGTAATTTCCACTTCAAAATGTCAGACTTGATTTGATGAAAAAAATGGATCAACCACTACAAAAAATGTCCCTTAATTTACAATCCACACGAACAAACACATTTGCTGCTGTTTTCCTGCTGTGAGAAACTGGGTCAAATTAAGAGATGGCATCTGTAAGTGCATTCATCTAAAGATATCTAGGTGAGACAACCACATATCACAGTCAAATATACAGGATACCAACATTCCATTCCTGTTAAACAATGGATATACAGCATTTAGCAACAAAACACATTTTCACACACACATCTAAAATCTAGAACAGTTATATAGAATGTACCCATAAGAAATACCTTCTGATTAACAAACGTTTTAGAATATACATTCTTAAACAAAATAGTCAGCTCACCTCTTAGCTTTGGTATCATGTCCCCCAGAGACACTCATTTTAGAGGCAGGACCCCCCTCCTCTCTCTCCCCAGAGAGACTCATTTTAGAGGCAGGACCCCCCTCCTCTCTCTCCCCAGAGAGACTCATTTTAGAGGCAGGACCCCCCTCCTCTCTCTCCCCAGAGAGACTCATTTTAGAGACAGGACCCCTAAACAGAGATCCAACATGTTGGTTGTGGTTAACACAGTGACAACTAAACAGAGATCCAGCATGTTGGTTGTGGTTAACACAGTGACAACTAAACAGAGATCCAACATGTTGGTTGTGATTAACACAGTGACAACTAAACAGAGATCCAGCATGTTGGTTGTGATTAACACAGTAACAACTAATTATTGAATGTAAATTGTTCTCATTTATTCATTATCTCTTAGAAATAAAACATTTCCTAACAGACACATCCAAACAGTCAGGTGATTTAATGCATCACATGAACATGTAATCATGACTGATATTTGCCACCTCATCTCCATGTTTAGTGTCAATAATAATAATAATAATAATAATAATAATAATAACAATAATAATAATAATACTAATAATAGTAATAATAATAATAACAATAATAATAATAATAATAATAATAACAATAATAATAACAATACTAATAATAATAATAACAATAATAACAATAATAACAATAATAATAATAATAATAACAATAATAACAATAATAATAATAATAATAATAATAACAATACTAATAATAATAATAACAATAATAACAATAATAATAATAATAATAACAATAATAACAATAATAATAATAATAATAATAATAATAACAATAATAACAATAACAATAATAATAATAACAATAATAATAATAATAATAATAATAATAACAATAATAATAATAATAATAATAACAATAATAATAATAATAACAATAATAATAATAATAATAATAATAATAATAATAATAATAATAATAATAACAATAATAATAATAATAATAATAATAATAATAACAATAATAATAATAATAATAATAATAATAATAATAATAACAATAATAATAATAATAATAATAATAATAATAACAATAATAATAATAATAATAATAATAACAATAATAATAATAATAATAATAATAATAATAATAATAACAATAATAACAATAATAATAATAATAATAATAATAATAATAATAATAATAAACAATAATATAATGTGTCACTCTTCGTTAAGGCAGGGGTTCCCAGATGTGCTTGGTGACCCACCAACGGAGGTGTTTTTGAGTTGGGTTGAACGGTGAAAACCAAACCATCTGACATGGATAATCCTGTGTTCTGATGCTCTAACATTATAACAACATCAGTGGGGGCCTAATTGTCTAGCTTTTATTCAGCTGATTGAAAATTATCAAAGATTATATGCTATAATTGAAAAAGTCCATTATCTTTTCTACATACTTTCTATTTGGTTTTAGTCGTTTAATAAGTTAATACTGAAAATATTTGTTTTTGGCAATGTCATCCCTCGACCCACCTGTACCCCTGCCGTGATCCACAAGTGGTCCTGACAGAGTTCACATAGGCTACCAGTAGCAGGACTCATCACCTTCAAATCAGTTTCATTCTAAATAACTGAGCATGTAGCAATATTATCTAAACATTTCCTACAGAGACCATCAGGTCATCATCAATATAAAGGATATTATCTAAACATTTCCTACAGAGACCATCAGGTCATCATCAATATAAAGGATATTATCTAAACATTTCCTACAGAGACCATCAGGTCATCATCAATATAAAGGATATTATCTAAACATTTCCTACAGAGACCATCAGGTCATCATCAATATAAAGGATATTATCTAAACATTTCCTACAGAGACCATCAGGTCATCATCAATATAAAGGATATTTAAAAACATTTCCTACAGAGACCATCAGGTCATCATCAATATAAAGGATATTATCTAAACATTTCCTACAGAGACCATCAGGTCATCATCAATATAAAGGATATTATCTAAACATTTCCTTCAGAGACCATCAGGTCATCATCAATATAAAGGATATTATCTAAACATTACCTACAGAGACCATCAGGTCATCATCAATATAAAGGATATTATCTAAACATTTCCTACAGAGACCATCAGGTCATCATCAATATAAAGGATATTATCTAAACATTTCCTACAGAGACCATCAGGTCATCAGCAATATAAAGGATCATATCTCAAGCCTACTCTCTCTATTGAATGTTTATATAAAGGATATTTAAAAACATAATAATTAGCCTAGACTTACCAGAGTCTGTCTGTCTTTCCTTCAAATCAACACAACACAGGAAATCAAATATTTTCTGATGCTCTTGCAGAGGAAGTAGTCTATATTACAAACTTCAAAATCCTTTTTATATTCATCTCAAATACACTACAAGTTTTAAATTCCCTACATGGCAGGAAAGTTCTCATGCAAAAGGTTATACAGTTCAGATCCTGTACAGAGTTTGTCTTTGGTTTCGGGAAGGCTGAAAGATAACATTGAAATCCCCCCAAGTATTGAAAACAGGATGTTAACTTAGTCACAAGGTTGCGCTAACTACAGTAGTGTTGCAAAATCCTTTACACCCCACTCTTCCCCATCAGTCTTAAGAACAAAACATGTGGTTTAATGTAGATACATTTAGATACAACAGAAACAACATGTGGTATTCTCAACTTCTCTTTTAACAGAACAGAGACATTTCAGAGGAAAGAATGGTGGGAAGTGTTATAGGAGGACGGGTTCATTTTTATGGCTGAAATGGAATAAATAAATGAATTCCATGTATTCCATTCCAGTCTTTACACTGAGCCTGTCCTCATATTGCTCCTCCACCAGCCTCCTCTGGTTTGTATGTGAAAGTATGCAGGTATTCATGTTGTTGTGGAGGCAAATTATATTTAAACAAAATACTTTTAAAAGGTACAAATGCAGCCGTAAAAATAAAATAAAATCAGATGTGAAAATGGTGCATTTCTAAGTTTTGTAGAAAAAATATGAAGTTAAAAAGTTCTACCTGATGACATCATCAAAAGTTGAATCATTTTAAAAGCAGTGATTTTTCAAACCCAATTAGATTGTCAGTGGTGTGGGGAGCAATAAAATGCCCTCTACTGGGCTAGAAACTCATTGCAGGTTTTGAAAATCACAGTTTTTAAAGAGTTTTCTTCTCATTTTTTTTTAACTACAGATCATAGAAATGTGAAAAGTGCTGTTTTCAGAAATATAGATACTGTTTTGGTGCTGGAGAGGATGAAATATGAGGTTGAAAAGTGCAGGACTTGCCTTTTAACACTAGAATCAGACCTGCTCCCTGACTTTTAACACTAGAATCAGTCCTGCTCCCTGACTTTTAACACTAGAATCAGACCTGCTCCCTGACTTTTAACACTAGAATCAGTCCTGCTCCCTGACTTTTAACACTAGAATCAGTCCTGCTCCCTGACTTTTAACACTAGAATCAGTCCTGCTCCCTGACTTTTAACACTAGAATCAGACCTGCTCCCTGACTTTTAACACTAGAATCAGTCCTGCTCCTCCTAAATGTTTGTATTTTACACTGCTCATTTGTGTGAATTTTGAAATCAAGAAGAGAAAAGATCCTTTTGACCAGTTTATTTCCCACCTACTACCTGCCCACCAAGACAATGTGCTGTTGGACCTTGGTACCCAGCCAGCCACTAATGAGTCTCCCTTTCCTCACTGAATAAATGGGCCGTAATTGTGCACCTTATATGATAATATACGTTTTTACCTTTATTTAACTAGGCAAATCAGTTTTTGAACAAATTCTTATTTTCAATGACGGCCTAGGAACAGTGGGTTAACTGCCTTGTTCAGGGGCAGAACGACAGATTTTTACCTTCTCAGCTCAGGGATTCGATCCAGCAACCTTTCAAGTACTGGCTCAACACTTTAACCACTAGGCTGCCTGCCGCCTCTACACTCTAACCACTAGGCTACCTACCACCTCTACACTCTAACCACTAGACTACCTGCCGCCTCTACACTCTAACCACTAGGCTACCTGCCGCCTCTACACTCTAACCACTAGACTATCTGCCGCCTCTACACTCTAACCACTAGGCTACCTGCCGCCTCTACACTCTAACCACTAGGCTACCTGCCGCCTCTACACTCTAACCACTAGGCTACCTGCTGCCCCTACACTCTAACCACTAGGCTACCTGCCGCCCCTCCACTCTAACCACTAGGCTACCTGCCGCCCCTCCACTCTAACCACTAGGCTACCTGCCGCCCCTCCACTCTAACCACTAGGCTCCCTGCCCCCCCTCCACTCTAACCACTAGGCTCCCTGCCCCCCCTCCACTCTAACCACTAGGCTCCCTGCCCCCCCTCCACTCTAACCACTAGGCTCCCTGCCCCCCCTCCACTCTAACCACTAGGCTCCCTGCCCCCCCTCCACTCTAACCACTAGGCTCCCTGCCCCCCCTCCACTCTAACCACTAGGCTACCTGCCGCCTCTACACTCTAACCACTAGGCTACCTGCCGCCTCTACACTCTAACCACTAGGCTACCTGCCGTCCCTCCACTCTAACCACTAGGCTACCTGCCGCCCCTCCACTCTAACCACTAGGTTACCTGTCGTCCCCAAATGAGGCCTAACTGAATGATAAGAAGGATGAAGAGGTTGATGTAATGTAGAAAGACAAAAGTGTAATGATGAGTTTGTGTTATGCCTATTTATCAGCAGCAAATCATTTGACCACACCCCCTTGTGGGTTAATAATATTCTCTTTTATGTTTTACTTTCCACAAATAAACTGTTGTGGGTCTGTTTTATTGACTGTAACTCGAACACTAATCACATGTATTGTAAGGAAATGAACACATGCTATGAGTTACAGTAGGCCTTTAGAGTGATGTAAAACATGTCCTGGACTCTGTCCAAGTTGATGAGCGGGAAACAAACAATAGCAGTCAACCTTCACAGCCGGCCCATCGACACTACTCCTAAACTATACCACAACTAATTTCACACGATAAGAGTTATCCTGATCAGCTGGCCCATCGACACTACTCCTAAACTGTACCAAAACTAATTTCACACATGATAAGAGTTATCCTGATCAGCTGGCCCATCGACACTACTCCTAAACTATACCACAACTAATTTCACACATGATAATAGTCAACCTTCACAGCCGGCTCATCGACACTACTCCTAAACTACACCAAAACTAATATCACACATGATAAGAGTTATCCTGATCAGCTGGCCCATCGACACTACTCCTAAACTATACCACAACTAATTTCACACATGATAAGAGTTATCCTGATCAGCTGGCCCATCGACACTACTCCTAAACTGTACCAAAACTAATTTCACACATTATAAGAGTTATCCTGATCAGCTGGCCCATCGACACTACTCCTAAACTGTACCAAAACTAATTTCACACATGATAAGAGTTATCCTGATCAGCTGGCCCATCGACACTACTCCTAAACTGTACCAAAACTAATTTCACACATGATAAGAGTTATCCTGATCAGCTGGCCCATCGACACTACTCCTAAACTGTACCAAAACTAATTTCACACATGATAAGAGTTATCCTGATCAGCTGGCCCATCGACACTACTCCTAAACTATACCAAAACTAATTTCACACATGATAAGAGTTATCCTGATCAGCCGGCCCATCGACACTACTCCTAAACTGTACCAAAACTAATTTCACACATGATAAGAGTTATCCTGATCAGCTGGCCCATCGACACTACTCCTAAACTATACCAAAACTAATTTCACACATGATAAGAGTTATCCTGATCAGCTGGCCCATCGACACTACTCCTAAACTGTACCAAAACTAATTTCACACATGATAAGAGTTATCCTGATCAGCTGGCCCATCGACACTACTCCTAAACTATACCAAAACTAATTTCACACATGATAAGAGTTATCCTGATCAGCTGGCCCATCGACACTACTCCTAAACTATACCAAAACTAATTTCACACATGATAAGAGTTATCCTGATCAGCTGGCCCATCGACACTACTCCTAAACTATACCAAAACTAATTTCACACATGAAAATAGTTAGCCTGTAGACAAGGTTACGTTTACAATAATCTGATGAGTGACAATATTAGGCCTATCAGTTGTCATATTGAACATGAAGAGATGTGAGCATCTTGTAATTGACAGATGCAGTGAAATGAGCATCTCTTTATCAAATCCTCCTTCAGAGTCACATGCAGGTAAAACATTGTGATTTCTATATAATACTGTATCTGAAAGAGCAGATTCTGCAGGTAACACATTGTGTTTCTATATAGTACTGTATCTGAAAGAGCAGATTCTGCAGGTTAAACATTGTGATTTCTATATAGTACTGTATCTGAAAGAGCAGATTCTGCAGGTTAAACATTGTGATTTCTATATAATACTGTATCTGAAAGAGCATATTCTGCAGTTTCCTTGACACTTACCTTTATCAAATAACTCTCAACATTCAAGAGGTGCAGCTTTATTTCCAAAGTTCCATTTTTCTTCAACAATATCCGTGTTGTCCATGTTTTAATCACATGACCACTCCAGCAGCAGCATTGATCTGGCAACTAAGCAAAAACTATTAACATAATCAAATTAAAACCTGCTATTCTGTCGTCAATGGATGAACGGCCAATAGCAACCAGATAGAAACTGATCGTGGTGCATGTGACCTCAGTTCTGGTTAGCTGCAGATGTCGAAACCAACTTGCTCAAGGTCTTTCCATGTCTGGGGAAAGATGAAACCAGGCCAGCGGGTGACTGTCTGAGACTGTCTGAGACTGTGGTTTTGAGTCACGTGGAGCCTTACATGTACAAAGGCAGAATTATGACCATGGACAGCTTCTTCACATCAATTCCCTGTCAGACAAGTTGATTGCAAAGAAGACTAGCCTGCTATGAACAGTGAACACACAAAGTTGACTAGCCTAGCCAGGTCATTATAGTATATACAGTATCTCTACCATATACAGACACCAACTACTATCCCCTTCTATTATGTTACTTTCACATTAGATGGCAAGACTCTGTAAATGGTACTAATACGGTACTTGCCGCTGGACTGTTGCAGTGTTCTACAATGTGCTCGACATGGCTGCTATCAACACGTGTTGTACAAGCAATGCCTTGTCAAGACAGTCAGCAGGAGAGATTTCATGATGGATCTGGCATGTGAGCTTTGTGAGAACCACATGAACGCAGAGAAAGAAGCTACAGTCACCAAGCAGGCAGCAGGTCCTGCTCTCTCTCTTCCCCCAGGCACCACATCTCCCTCGGGGGAGAAAGAAGCTACAGTCACCAAGCAGGAAGCAGGTCCTGTTCTCCCTCTTCCCCCAGGCACCACATCTCCCTCGGGGGAGAAAGAAGCTACAGTCACCAAGCAGGCAGCAGGTCCTGCTCTCCCTTTTCCCCCAGGCACCACATCTCCCTCGGGGGAGAAAGAAGCTACAGTCACCAAGCAGGAAGCAGGTCCTGTTCTCTCTCTTCCCCCAGGCACCACATCTCCCTCGGGGGAGAAAGAAGACAGAATGTCAAGTCGGCAGGTGCCCACCGAACAAGGCCAATGAAAACCGATTAGATTTGTTTGTGGACGCGAAGCATAAAGAGAAGATGGGATTGATCCACGTGTAAAGGCGCGGTACAGTGTCTGATACAATCAACAAATTATTGTTTTAATATCTTGTCATCAATATATTTCCACAAATATTTATTTATGAAATTCATCTTTTACAATTGTTCCCTGGTGCTTTTGATTAGGAATACAGCAAATCGTTTCACCAGCGGACCTGGCTGGTTTTATTATTATTATAGATTTTGTTGTTTCTAATTTGTCAAAAGAAACTGTAAATTGACTTTATTACTTACTATAACTCCATTACTAATCGAATCTACAAATACAGTTGATCAAATGGATTACACTGTAGTGTTTTATTGTCAGGGAAATAGGCTGTAGGACAATTTTATTTTCTACTTTGTAGAATTAACAATTGTTATTTTATTTATATATTTCCACTCATATTTCTTCATGTAATTTATCCTTTACAATAGTTTATACACTATGTATCAAGTGTTTATTTAACAAACCATGTTTTCACACCTTGCACCTTGCTGGTTGATATGCATCTGATGCTTATGCTAATGTGGACGCCTGGCAACTTTCTCTAGCGGGGACGTATATGCTGATAGACCAGGTGGTTCTAGTGTTAATGACTGGTAGATGGGTGTTCTGATAGGCTGGTAGACCAGTTGGTTCTAGTGTTAAGGACTGGTAGATGGGTGTTCTGATAGGCTGATAGACCAGGTGGTTCTAGTGTTAAGGACTGGTAGATGGGTGTTCTGATAGGCTGAAAGACCAGGTGGTTCTGGTGTTAAGGACTGGTAGATGGGTGTTCTGATAGGCTGATAGACCAGGTGGTTCTAGTGTTAAGGACTGGTAGATGGGTGTTCTGATAGACCAGGTGGTTTTAGTGATAAGGACTGGTAGATGGGTGTTCTGATAGGCTGATAGACCAGGTGGTTCTAGTGTTACGGACTGGTAGATGGGTGTTCTGATAGGCTGATAGACCAGGTGGTTCTAGTGTTAAGGACTGGTAGATGGGTGTTCTGATAGGCTGATAGACCAGGTGGTTCTAGTGTTAAGGACTGGTAGATGGGTGTTCTGATGGGCTGATAGACCAGGTGGTTCTAGTGTTAAGGACTGGTAGATGGGTGTTCTGATAGGCTGATAGACCAGGTGGTTCTAGTGTTAAGGACTGGTAGATGGGTGTTCTGATAGGCTGAAAGACCAGGTGGTTCTAGTGTTAATTAATGACTGGTAGATGGGTGTTCTGATAGGCTGATAGACCAGGTGGTTCTAGTGTTAATTAATGACTGGTAGATGGGTGTTCTGATAGGCTGATAGACCAGGTGGTTCTAGTGATAAGGACTGGTAGATGGGTGTTCTGATAGGCTGATAGACCAGGTGGTTCTAGTGTTAAGGACTGGTAGATGGGTGTTCTGATAGGCTGATAGACCAGGTGGTTCTAGTGATAAGGACTGGTAGATGGGTGTTCTGATAGGCTGATAGACCAGGTGGTTCTAGTGATAAGGACTGGTAGATGGGTGTTCTGATAGGCTTATAGTCCAGGTGGTTCTAGTGTTAAGGACTGGTAGATGGGTGTTCTGATAGGCTGATAGACCAGGTGGTTCTAGTGTTAATTAATGACTGGTAGATGGGTGTTCTGATAGGCTGATAGACCAGGTGGTTCTAGTGTTAAGGACTGGTAGATGGGTGTTCTGATAGGCTGATAGACCAGGTGGTTCTAGTGTTAAGGACTGGTAGATGGGTGTTTTGATAGGCTGATAGACCAGGTGGTTCTAGTGTTAAGGACTGGTAGATGGGTGTTCTGATAGGCTGATAGACCAGGTGGTTCTAGTGTTAAGGACTGGTAGATGGGTGTTCTGATAGGCTGATAGACCAGGTGGTTCTAGTGTTAAGGACTGGTAGATGGGTGTTCTGATAGGCTGATAGACCAGGTGGTTCTAGTGTTAATTAATGACTGGTAGATGGGTGTTCTGATAGGCTGATAGACCAGGTGGTTCTAGTGTTAAGGACTGGTAGATGGGTGTTCTGATAGGCTGATAGACCAGGTGGTTCTAGTGTTAAGGACTGGTAGATGGGTGTTTTGATAGGCTGATAGACCAGGTGGTTCTAGTGTTAAGGACTGGTAGATGGGTGTTCTGATAGGCTGATAGACCAGGTGGTTCTAGTGTTAAGGACTGGTAGATGGGTGTTCTGATAGGCTGATAGACCAGGTGGTTCTAGTGTTAAGGACTGGTAGATGGGTGTTCTGATAGGCTGATAGACCAGGTGGTTCTAGTGTTAAGGACTGGTAGATGGGTGTTCTGATAGGCTGATAGACCAGGTGGTTCTAGTGTTAAGGACTGGTAGATGGGTGTTCTGATAGGCTGATAGACCAGGTGGTTCTAGTGATAAGGACTGGTAGATGGGTGTTCTGATAGGCTGAAAGACCAGGTGGTTCTAGTGTTAATTAATGACTGGTAGATGGGTGTTCTGATAGGCTGAAAGACCAGGTGGTTCTAGTGTTAAGGACTGGTAGATGGGTGTTCTGATAGGCTGATAGACCAGGTGGTTCTAGTGATAAGGACTGGTAGATGGGTGTTCTGATAGGCTGATAGACCAGGTGGTTCTAGTGTTAAGGACTGGTAGATGGGTGTTCTGATATGCTGAAAGACCAGGTGGTTCTAGTGTTAAGGACTGGTAGATGGGTGTTCTGATAGGCTGATAGACCAGGTGGTTCTAGTGTTAAGGACTGGTAGATGGGTGTTCTGATAGGCTGATAGACCAGGTGGTTCTAGTGTTAATTAATGACTGGTAGATGGGTGTTCTGATAGGCTGATAGACCAGGTGGTTCTAGTGTTAAGGACTGGTAGATGGGTGTTCTGATAGGCTGATAGACCAGGTGGTTCTAGTGTTAAGGACTGGTAGATGGGTGTTTTGATAGGCTGATAGACCAGGTGGATCTAGTGTTAAGGACTGATAGATGGGTGTTTTGATAGGCTGATAGACCAGGTGGTTTTAGTGTTAAGGACTGGTAGATGGGTGTTCTGATAGGCTGATAGACCAGGTGGTTCTAGTGTTAAGGACTGGTAGATGGGTGTTCTGATAGGCTGATAGACCAGGTGGTTCTAGTGATAAGGACTGGTAGATGGGTGTTCTGATATGCTGAAAGACCAGGTGGTTCTAGTGTTAATTAATGACTGGTAGATGGGTGTTCTAATAGGCTGATAGACCAGGTGGTTCTAGTGTTAAGGACTGGTAGATGGGTGTTCTGATAGGCTGATAGACCAGGTGGTTCTAGTGTTAATTAATGACTGGTAGATGGGTGTTCTGATAGGCTGATAGACCAGGTGGTTCTAGTGTTAATGACTGGTAGATGGGTGTTCTGATAGGCTGATAGACCAGGTGGTTCTAGTGTTAATTTACATTTTTTACATTTTAGTCATTTAGCAGACGCTCTTATCCAGAGCGACTTACAAATTGGTGCATTCACCTATAATATCCAGTGGAACAACCACTTTACAATAGTGCATCTAAATCTTTTAAGGGGGGGTTAGAAGGATTACTTTATCCTATCCTAGGTATTCCTTGAAGAGGTGGGGTTTCAGGTGTCTCCGGAAGGTGGTGATTGACTCCGCTGTCCTGGCGTCGTGAGGGAGCTTGTTCCACCATTGGGGTGCCAGAGCAGCGAACAGTTTTGACTGGGCTGAGCGGGAACTGTGCTTCCTCAGAGGTAGGGAGGCGAGCAGGCCAGAGGTGGATGAACGGAGTGCCCTTGTTTGGGTGTAGGGCCTGATCAGAGCCTGAAGGTACGGAGGTGCCGTTCCCCTCACAGCTCCGTAGGCAAGCACCATGGTCTTGTAGCGGATGCGAGCTTCGACTGGAAGCCAGTGGAGAGAGCGGAGGAGCGGGGTGACGTGAGAGAACTTGGGAAGGTTGAACACCAGACGGGCTGCGGCGTTCTGGATGAGTTGTAGGGGTTTAATGGCACAGGCAGGGAGCCCAGCCAACAGCGAGTTGCAGTAATCCAGACGGGAGATGACAAGTGCCTGGATTAGGACCTGCGCCGCTTCCTGTGTGAGGCAGGGTCGTACTCTGCGAATGTTGTAGAGCATGAACCTACAGGATCGGGTCACCGCCTTGATGTTGGTGGAGAACGACAGGGTGTTGTCCAGGGTCACGCCAAGGCTCTTAGCACTCTGGGAGGAGGACACAAGGGAGTTGTCAACCGTGATGGCGAGATCATGGAACGGGCAGTCCTTCCCCGGGAGGAAGAGCAGCTCCGTCTTGCCGAGGTTCAGCTTGAGGTGGTGATCCGTCATCCACACTGATATGTCTGCCAGACATGCAGAGATGCGATTCGCCACCTGGTTGTCAGAAGGGGGAAAGGAGAAGATTAATTGTGTGTCGTCTGCATAGCAATGATATGAGAGACCATGTGAGGATATGACAGAGCCAAGTGACTTGGTGTATAGCGAGAATAGGAGTGGGCCAAGAACAGAGCCCTGGGGGACACCAGTGGTGAGAGCACGTGGTGCGGAGACAGATTCTCGCCACGCCACCTGGTAGGAGCGACCTGTCAGGTTGGACGCAATCCAAGCGTGGGCCGCGCCGGAGATGCCCAACTCGGAGAGGGTGGAGAGGAGGATCTGATGGTTCACAGTATCAAAGGCAGCAGATAGGTCTAGAAGGATGAGAGCAGAGGAGAGAGAGTTAGCTTTAGCAGTGCGGAGATCCTCCGTGACACAGAGAAGAGCAGTCTCAGGATGATTGTGTTGTGCTATATATATATATATATATACATATATATATATATACATATACTTCTGTGAATATCTGAACCATTTGCATCCAAAAATAAACTGCTCACATTCTGGAGATAAACTTTGTAAGGACTGTGTGTGTGTTTTTGTGTAAATAGTTTCTGAAAAAAGTGTCCAGCTCAAATGCTGATTGTTGCGTCATTGGAAACTGTCCGTTGTAAATGAGGGTTCTAAATGAGTGTTCGAAAGAGCGTTCTAAACGAGGGTTCTAAATGAGGGTTCTAAATGAGCGTTCTAAATGAGCGTTGTAAATGAGGGTTCTAAATGAGTGTTCTAAAGAGCGTTCTAAATGAGCGTTGTAAATGAGGGTTCTAAAAGAGTGTTCTAAAACAGCGTTCTAAATGAGGGTTCTAACTGAGTGTTCTAAATGAGTGTTGTAAATGAGCGTTGTAAATGAGCGTTCTAACTGAGTGTTCTAACTGAGTGTTCTAATGAGGGTTCTAAATGAGTGTTCTAAATGAGCGTTCTAAATGAGCATTGTAAATTAGGGTTCTAAATTAGGGTTCTAAATGAGTGTTCGAAAGAGCGTTCTAAATGAGTGTTATAATGAGCGTTCTAAATGAGGGTTGTAAATGAGGGTTCTAAATGAACGTTGTAAAGAGGGTTCTAAATGAGGGTTGTAAATGAGGGTTGTAAATGAGGGTTCTAAATGAGCGTTGTAAATGAGGGTTCTAAAAGAGTGTTCTAAAAGAGTGTTCTAAATGAGGGTTCTAAATGAGGGTTCTAAAAGAGCGTTCTAAATGAGTGTTCTAACTGAGTGTTCTAAACGAGTGTTCTAAATGAGCGTTCTAAATGAGTGTTGTAAATGAGCGTTGTAAATGAGCGTTCTAACTGAGTGTTCTAACTGAGTGTTCTAAATGAGGGTTCTAAAAGAGTGTTCTAAATGAGCGTTCTAAATGAGCGGTGTAAATTAGGGTTCTAAATTAGGGTTCTAAATTAGGGTTCTAAATGAGGGTTCTAAATGAGGGTTCTAAATGAGGGTTCTAAATGAGTGTTCTAAACGAGGGTTCTAAATGAGCGTTCTAAACGAGCGTTCTAAATGAGCGTTCTAAATGAGCGTTCTAAATGAGCGTTCTAAATGAGGGTTGTAAATGAGGGTTGTAAATGAGGTTTCTAAATTAGTGTTCTAAATGAGCGTTGTAAATGAGCGTTGTAAATGAGGGTTCTAAATGAGCGTTCTAAATTAGTGTTCTAAATGAGCGTTGTAAATGAGCGTTCTAAATGAGCGTTCTAAATGAGGGTTGTAAATGAGGGTTCTAAATTAGTGTTCTAAATGAGCGTTGTAAATGAGCGTTGTATATGAGGGTTCTAAATGAGTGTTCTAAATGAGCGTTCTAAATGAGTGTTCTAAAAGAGCGTTCTAAAAGAGCGTTCTAAATTGGTGTTCTAAATGAGCGTTCTAAATGAGTGTTCTAAATGAGCGTTGTTAATGAGTGTTCTAAAAGAGTGTTAGGCTATATAGTGCACTATGTTTGACCAAGGTCCACAGTTAATTGTAGTGCACAATTTAGTGTTCTAATCACACAGCGCTTCAGGGACCACTGTAGAACGTATGGTATGAACAGTATGAATAATAACAATGGCTGGGCTGATGGGCAGTTCAGTGAGATGGAGCCTTTGATTGCCCTGCCTCTGTATTACTGAATGAAAGAGAGCCCAGCCCTGAAATGAATCACCCTGATGTTCCTCTCACCTCAACATAACAATGACGTAGGCAACCACCTTGGATGGACAATCAATGCAAGGTGTTCATCTCATCTCCTGAATGATCAATTTAACACAACTTTAAACCCAGGGTTTTTTCTTGTTTCGATATTTAAATGTTGAAAAAGGGTTGGGCCTATCTGAGTGTGTATATAATGGCCTTCTCCAGAGAAGTCATTCTCAATAGAACTTTATACTGAGAGAGAAAACACTTCCAAGGAGCTGATTTTGGATTGTTACCTTTGCTGTATTCTGAAAACATTTCGTTGAGAAATTACTTGGAGCAAGATGGCATCTGCTACTGGTTCAAGGTAAGATATCTCTTTATTCATTCAATATATATATTACTGTAATTGTCTTGCTGTTAATACAAATGTTATTAGTAGTTCTGCCAGACTTAGGAAGGTTGGAATTAGGGCAGCAGGCAATGTATTCCTATTGGAAGAGATTTAGAGGTCAAGGCTGCACCCTGTTTTAACTCTTAAAACCTCTTGGGGCCCATAACGAATGTAGTTTTGTTCAAAAAAGCTCATCATTTATGTCCAAAAATCTCCGTCTTGTTAGCACATGATGTAAGCCAGCCGGACTTCTCGTCATGAACGAGGGGAAAAAATATATTTCCGTTCGTTCAAACATGTCAAACGTTGTATAGCATAAATCATTAGGGCCTTTTTTAACCAGAACATGAATAATATTCAAGGTGGACGAATGCATACTCTTTTATAACGTATTGGAACGAGGGTACCCAACATGAACTCGCGCGCCAGGTGTCTAATGGGACATCATCGTTCCATGGCTCTTGTTCGGTCAGATCTCCCTCCAGAAGACTCAAAACACTTTGTAAAGGCTGGTGACATCTAGTGGAAGCAATAGGAAGTGCCAAAATATTCCTAAACCCCTGTGTTTTTCAATGGGATAGGTTTAAAGTCAATACAACACATCAGGTATCCACTTCCTGTCAGAAAATGTCTCAGGGTTTTGCCTGCCAAATGAGTTCTGTTATACTCACAGACACCATTCAAACAGTTTTGGAAACTTTAGAGTGTTTTCTATCCATATATAATAAGTATATGCATATTCTAGTTACTGGGTAGGATTAGTAACCAGATTAAATCGGGTACATTTTTTTTATCCAGACGTGCAAATGCTGCCCCCTAGACCCAACAGGTTAACCTGTTATGGCTAGGGGGCAGTATTTTCACGGCTGGATAAAAAACGTACCAGATTTAATCTGATTACTACTCCTGCCCAGTAACTAGAATATGCATATAATTATTGGCTTTGGATAGAAAACACTCCAAAGTTTCTAAAACTGTTTGAATGGTGTCTGTGAGTATAACAGAACTCAAATGGCAGGTCAAAACCTGAGAGATTCCTTTACAGGAAGTGGCCTGTCTGACCATTTATTGTCTTTCTTTGACATCTCATTCCATTACAAAGGATCTCTGCGGTAACGTGACACTTCCCACGGCTCCAATAGGCTCTCAGAGCCCGGGAAAACCTGAATGTCGTCATTCCAGCCCCAGGCTGAAACACATTATCGCCTTTCTCAAGTGGCCGATCAAGGGACTGTGGGCTTAGGCGCGTGCACTGGCCGCCCCCGTCTTTGTGATTTTTCCTCTGTTTACCGAAAAGGAGATTCCCGGTCGGAATATTATCGCTTTTTTACGAGAAAAAATGGCATAAAAATTGATTTTAAACAGCGGTTGACATGCTTCGAAGTACGGTAATGAAATATTTCGAAATCTTTTGTCACGAAATGCGCCATGCGCACGACCCTTATTTACCATTCGGATAGTGTCTAGAACGCACGAACAAAACGCCGCTGTTGGACATAACTATGGATTATTTTGGACCAAACCAACATTAGTTATTGAAGTATAAGTCCTGGGAGTGCATTCTGACGAAGAACATCAAAGGTAATCAAACTTTTCTAATAGTAAATCTGATTTTGGTGAGTGCTAAACTTGCTGGGTGTCTACTGTGATGCCGGGCTATCTACTGAGAATATTGTAAAATGTGCTTTCACCGAAAAGCTATTTTAAAATCGGACATATCGAGTGCATAGAGGAGTTCTGTATCTATAATTCTTAAAATAATTGTTATGTTTTTTGTGAACGTTTATCGTGAGTAATTTAGTAAATTCACCGGAGGTTTGCGGGGGGTATGCTAGTTCTGAACGTCACATGCTAATGTAAAAAAGCTGGTTTTTGATATAAATATGAACTTGATTGAACAAAACATGCATGCATTGTCTAACATAATGTCCTAGGGTTGTCATCTGATGAAGATCATCAAAGGTTAGTGCTGCATTTAGCTGTGGTTTTGTTTTTTGTGACATTATATGCTAGCTTGAAAAATGGGTAGTCTGATTATTTCTGTCTGGGTACTCTGCTGACATAATCTAATGTTTTGCTTTCGCTGTAAAGCCTTTTTGCAATCGGACAGTGTGGTTAGATTAACGAGAGTCTTGTCTTTAAAATGCTGTAAAATAGTCATATGTTTGAAAAATTGAAGTTTTCGGATTTTAGAGGAGTTTGTATTTCGCGCCACACCCATCATTGGATATTGGAGCAGGTGTTCCGCTAGCGGAACATCTAGATGTAAGAGGTTAAATTAACAGACAACCATGAACCTGCTATAAAAAAAAACATATTTTAAAATCCCTCTCTCTGGGCATGAGAGTATAGCTTACACCCTGGCACTATGGATCTCCTTAAGACAGCTATTTTCAGTTGCATTTGCACAAAGTCTGCACAAAGGCCAACAAAAGCAAATGCTTTTTTTGACTGACAATCATCCCGCTGTCCGTCATCCGTCAACGCATGACTCTGTAATTATGAGACACAATAAAAGAGGAGAATCTTCTGGAAGCTTTGGGAGGAGAATCTATTATGCTTTATGTTACTGTCTGTTATTTTCCTGGATTGACTTGATCTAATAAAGCTATTTTGTTTGAAATCAAAACTCAAATCAAAATGACCCCCACTCTACCCAGGGCTCCATATTGATTTGACCCCTGACCTAGTTGTGGACGGCGAGTGGGCCGTCCTGACCAGTGATCCTTGTAGTGGGATGTGAGTAGAGTGCTTAGAGAGGATATTAGAAATGTATGCATTTCATCTGTTTATGTCACTAGCAAATCATCAATTGATTCTGAGTCAGTAACCCAAATATGGTTTTGTTTACTGACCTACATCTTAGAATTAGCTTGAAAAACAACAAATGGGTATACTACAGGTAACTATGATAAACAACCAGAAATAACCATTGATTTTATGATTCATTAAGAAAGCTAAACATCAATATGTGTTTTTGGTTGTTCAGTCAATTAGACCATGCCCATTTCAAGATTTTTTTTATAAGAAATAAAACATTCTTTAGGAGTATTTAGACAAGTTAGCTGGCTAACTCATTGACCCTGCTTCGTAGTAACACCCTCATGAGTGGTAGGACCCAAGTCAGCATGCGCTAAACAACATGCAATAAACAGCTCAATGTCACCACAACATGAGCTGTGGGTTTTATTAATCTAGATGTCACAAACTGTCTTCATCGTTTTCTCCTCCAGACTTCCCAAAGAACACCTCAGTGTCAGTCAGTCAGTCCCTCTGGTGAAATAGTGGAGTGCAGATCAGTGACTCTGACCTGCAGCAGTGATGCCAAGCCACCAGTGGACAAATACACCTGGTACAAGAAGAATGAAGAACAGACAGGGTTCTCAGAAACAGGATCGGGTAGAGTTACATCATCCTTAACGCCATCAATGAGGACAGCGGGCAGTACTTCTGTAAGGCTGAGAATCAATACGGACCACTTGACTCAGCACCTGTGAGTCTCAGTATTGTCATGAATCCTGCTTCCTGAGTCTGTTTTCTGCCTGAGTTGCCTGTTAAAGGACAAAGAAGGAAAACCTAAACAAACACGCCGACAAAGAACAGGCCAGTAAGGCACAAAGCTATACACAGCAACAATCTGCCACAAAATCCCCATGACAAACAAACTCCTAATTATAGGACCTTCAATCAGAGGCAACGATAACCAGCTGCCTCCAATTGAAGGTCCAACCCCAATAAACTAAACATAGAACTACAATAGACAAGACATAACATAGAAATACACTAACATAGAACATAGACTAACAAACCCCGGACCACATAAACCAAACACCCCTCAACCTAAATACATAGCCCGAACCACATAAACCAAACACCCCTCTACCTAAATACATAGCCCGAACCACATAAACCAAACACCCCTCTACCTAAATACATAGCCCGAACCACATAAACCAAACACCCCTCTACCTAAATACATAGCCCGAACCACAGGATGCCTATTTAAAACCACTTTTTCAACATTTCAAGATAGCAGTTAGTTCAGTTTTATCTTATTAAAGACAGCTGTATCATTTTTTTATTCATTTTGACATATTGTTTGGGACCACTTTTTTTGCTCTGTTTGAAGGCTGTCAGCTTCTTCTCAGGAAGAGAATCACTTAGCCTTTCGACTAATTTTCAAATGATAGGATGCCTATATTAAAACACTTTCTCTACATTTCAAGATAGCAGTTAGTTAATTTTGAGCATATCAAAGACAGCTGCTACTTTATTTAATTAATTTTCACAATTTTTTTTTTTTTACCCAAAATTATTCTAAGTCCACAGTCTCTGTCATTGAACTATGTTGAGCCGTGTGCCTGGTGATTGAACAGGTTACCAGGTGTGTTTTTGAATATAGTTCTTAATGGCTTCAGTGGTGTGTTGGGGTCCATTGCTTGCTAAGGGGGAACCTCCCACCCGGGTTCAGCCAACAGGGGGCGCACCCAACCCCTCTAGTAAAACTGAATGTCTCTCTCTCTCTCAGGCTATGAAAAAAGCCCCACCTCCTCTCGCTCAGCCATTCTAACAGTGGAAGCCAGGATCTGTGAGAAACTATGATAATAAACTGTGAACAATAATGAAGCCATGTTTGTCTGTGTGAGTGAGGATTTATTATTTAATTGTGTGATAACTTTAATTCTGTGATAACTTTATGTAATACATCCTCTGTTTCCTAACTGAATAAACATTTTAAGATAGCAGTTGGTTCAGTCTGATCATCTCATGTACTGTTGGAACTTTATTTTAATCCTTTTTCACTATTTTAATTTTTTTAATGACAAATTCCAGAGCCTCTGTATACATTTTTACACAGTTTTTCCCCACTCTCTACTTTGTACAATGACAGAGAAGTGGGACTCTGTCGTTTTTTTCTGACAAGTTCTCTCATTGATCTCAGGTTCAGCCACCAGGGGGCACCCACCCTCCATGAAAACTTTCATAGGCTCTCTTTCACTCAGTAATCATGTAACAAGTCGACAGGCTCCCAGAGGCAGGGCAATCAAAGGCTCCAAGTCACTGAAGTGCCCATCAGCCCAGCCATTGTTATTATTCCTACCAGCCGTTCTACATTGAAGCGAGTGAGGTGAGGAAGAAGTGAAGTGAAGTGAGGGAGATCTGAAATGAGGAGAGAGGGAGTAGATAAGGAGAGCTGGAGAAGGAGCGAGAGAGTGAGAGTAACAGTAATTGGTTGGATAGGGAAAGGAAGGGGTGGGTTTCTACTCAAGGCCAAAGCCGGACAATGAACAAAACACATACACACACACACACACACACACACACACACACACACACACACACACACACACACACACACACACACACACACACACACACACACACACGCCTGTGTCCATGCGAGTGGGAGTGAGTTTCGGCTTGATTTAGTTGGTCAGTAAAGAAATGAAAGCAGTTTAGAAAAAAATCTAACAAACTCCTCTTTAGCTCCCTACGAAATATTTTACATGACCAAGTCAGTATAACATAAGAAGTTTAAGTATAAGAAGTTTAAGTCATTTGATCTACACTGTAGAAAATAATTTGTTTCAACTTATTATTTACAGTCAGAAAGTTGCATGGCCTTTTTAAGCTCTATCAACTTTACATGTCAAGCTATCCTTACTTACACAACATTTACTTTGACTAATAAATGATAGTAAAGTCAACTTCAACATTTGTCAGTATAACCTACTATTCCTAGTTGAATCAATTTCAACTTTAGTTATATCAACTTTATCCTAACTAACACCTAATTTAATAAAACAAAGTCAAGTCAACTTTACAGTTTGTCAGTATAATGTACTATTTATTGTTGAATCAATGGAGGTTTTAGTAGAGATAACTAGCCTCCATTTTGAAAAATGATGTAATATTTTCAATTAATCTAACTTACTATCCAGTTAAGTAGACTATATATGCATTGACTAAACAACCATAACTCTAGCAATGATATAGAGGTTTCAGTGGGGACCATTATACCCCCATCTGCCTCTTAATCATGTGTGAGCTTTTTCACCAGCCAACAGGCCACTTTAACTACAATAACATGACCAGTTTCCGTTTTATTTGTTACTTTTTACATGTGATTGTTTATCTACCTGCACTAACTGAAGTCGCTCTGGATTAAAGCATCTGCTAAATGAGCCATGGTCAAAAGTAGTGCACTATATATCGCTGAATGATGTCTTGTCGTAGAGATCCGGCATTTACAATAAGGGCGCTATAGTAATCAACTGAAATGGCAGACTTTGAACAAGAAGATGTCCTGTTTGAGCTACAGTCATGGCATTTTGTACATAAATGAATATCCTCATGTGAATCAAGTTTATCATAAGGATCGATAAGCTCCGCCCCTTCAAGTCACAACAGGGAATCGATTTGAATATTTCACAGTCAATTCATTGACATCGACTATTCTGTTACTATAAGTATAGTCTAGCGAGACTACTATCAGTATAACTGTCCCTTGTCTGCACATAAAAATAAATAGTGTTTTATATCAGTGCATCTCTCTTTCAAGCAGTGGAGTCTCTGACATCCCATCCATTGTGAGCTATCATAGTTTTGATTTCCAGTGGGGGAAAAAAAATACTTCATTGTTTTTTTTCTCTCTCTCATCAATCCATGCAACATATGTTTGGATAACGACCTGTTTACTGTTGCCTTGTATAGCATCTAGCATCTCCCACAGTCACACAGTCTTTAGATTAACAAACATTTCCCTTTTTACAACCCCCTTGTCTGTGCTAGCTTGTTAACGTGCAGCTAGGGCTGTGGCGGTCATAACATTTTGTCAGGCGGTGATTGTCAACCAAATATGTGCTGATTTCACGGTAATGTGACATAAACACATTTAGCATCTCCTGTCCTCCACGCATAGCCTACAAGCCACTGATGCAGACCTTTTGGAACATCTACATTTTAAAAAGTCTAAATCCATGTAATATAGCCTACACCATCACAATAAATACGTTATTTATTTTAGACCGGTCTAAAGAAACATGATATGAAGAAAATGTAGTCTTTTTGAGAAGAACAGAATAGCATACTCTGCGTTGTCCTTATGTTAGGCCCTGATCTGCCTATGCCATATGGCTGTGGGCTACACTAGTTCATTTAGCAAACAAGATTTGTTTAGAATTCCGTAGCATTATTTTATAGTATGAAGAATACAATTGAACAAAGCTGAATAAAACATAAAGGATATTTTCTCAATGATTTGAGGGAGTGCGCACATGCAGCTATTCTGTGTTGAGCGATTAACAAAGAAACAGGTCCTCCTAAATGTTTAATTTTAATACATTCTAAGGCTGCATGATACGACTCTAATGATGTAAGTCGCTCTGGATAAGAGCGTCTGCTAAATGACTAAAATGTCATGTAAATGTAAGCGGGTTGATTAGTAGGTTAGAACCCCGTTACAACGGACAGTTTCCAATGACGCAACAATCAACTTACTCAATTTAGAACACTCATTTAGAACACTCTTTTAGAACACTCATTTAGAACACTCATTTAGAACACTCCTTTAGAACACTCTTTTAGAACACTCTTTTAGAACACACTTTTAGAACACTCATTTAGAACACTCTTTTAGAACACTCATTTACAACGGACAGTTTCCAATGACGCAACAATCAGCGTTTGAGCTGGACACTTTTTTCAGAAACTATTTACACAAAACACACACAGTCCTTACAAAGTTTATCTCCAGAATGTGAGCAGTTTATTTTTAATTTTTTTTGGGATGCAAATGGTTCAGATATTCACAGAAGTACAACAAAACCAAGGAAATGTGAAGATTGCTCTTACTTTAAGAGACGCAGTGTTGGTCATTATTGTATTTCTTTTATATTTAAAAGTCAATAGAAGTCGCTCTTCTTTTTTGTTCACTTCTTTGTTTCCATCCAAGAATCCACAACTTTATATTTAAACACTCTTCCAGCTATATATATATATATATATATATATATATCATCCTAACCGGAAAAAATGTAGGCTACATTTGTCGTAGCGCTAACTGAAGAAAGATTGACCCAACACAAGCAGTCATATTTTCTAACTCTCGGCTGACGTAAACTACAATATGAATTAGCTAATTGCAATTACTATGTATAATTAATCACATCACGGGGTGAACTCACCATTGATCGAAATAATTAGGTAAAACACTTTATAGAAATGGAAAGTTATCCGAGATTAGTTTCAGCGAGCAGCCATGCATTTTTTTCCCCTCACAGAAACCGAAGATAATAAAAGACAAGATGAGTTCGGTCTGTTTATAGTGTTGAAGGGGTGTGTCATCTACCGTCGTTCACATCCCACCATTCATTTCCCGGAAGTCCTCAAAAAATGAGTGAACTCTTACTCACCTCATTTTGTTATAACATCTTTGGTCAAACGGATGATTACGTGAAACCCAGAATGCATTGTATGTCAACAAACATGGCTCCATACACATAGCTGGAATTAGCTTAGCTCATCATAATCAGTATAACCTTCAAATAAGTATTTTACACACATAATATGTGCCCATTACAATCTATGCAAGAATCGGAATGCATGATTTGTCACCCAGAATTGAAAACATGTGAATAAAACAGTAAATACACAAATAATTACCTCACAAAACATTTTCTGATGGTGATTTATTGATACAAGTGACGCATGCCGGCAGTCAATCACGTCCCCTCTCACTCTGAGCCATTCAGTGTTGTTGTTTATGTATGTAGCTAGTGAGCTAAGCTGTAGCATTAGCAATATCTTTCAAAAGGAGACAACTCACAAATGTGGAAATTCTGGAGATTTTTTTTAAATTCTGACAATGAGTCTGAGTATGAAAGTCAGGAATCAGATTCTGACAGTGAGGAGCTGCCCCCCCCCCCCCCCCCCCCCCCCCCCCCAACCTTGTAGCCATTGAGAACCCTGAATCTGAGGTTCCCTTGTCCACTGACCAAGTACCAGGTCCCTTTGAAGATGCTGGTGGTGATGGAGGGAGACCGACAGTGGATGAAGTACAGGAGTTCTGTGGTAGCTGGAAGGCCGCCAGTCATTTCACCCCTCCTGACCCTGCTGTTTGTTTTGATGAGTCCCAGTCTGGAGTCCATTTCCATCTGAGGCAGAGTGCTTCAAGTTGTTTCTGACAGAGGAGCTGGTGGGAAACATAGTACAGGAGACCAATCGCTATGCCTTGGAGCTACAGGAGAAGAGAGAGCCAGGAGTGAGGGGGGAAACTCGCTAAATGGGTGACAACCACAAGTAGTGAAATGTATACCTTCCTGGTGACAGTCCTCCCCATGGGGATAGTAAAGAAGAACTCCCTAAGAGAATACTGGAGCACAGATCCTATGTTTGCAACTCCCTTCTTTGCCACCCTCTTTTCCCAAGACCGCTTCCTAATTCTGCTGCGATGCCTGCATTTCGTCAACAATGCTACTGCCATCCTAAATGACCCGTTATACAAAATAAGAATTGTTCTTATCAGCCTGACTAGGGCTGGGCGATATATCGATATAAAAAAATATATCGATATATATTTTAAATGTGATATGAAATTAGACCATTTCGCATATATCGATATAGTTGAAATTTGCGCTTTGATCCTTGCTCCAAGCAAGCTGCAGACCCGGAGCACTCTGCGCTGCTCCCCGCGCCTCCTCTTTCATGCACAGAGGGCGGAGGGGCAGGAACAGACACTTCAACAAACATGGAGGAAGCAACAGCGTCTGCGGAGCGTTTTGACGAGGAATTGGTTAGTAAAAGAAAAAGCATTGGCTCAGTAATTTGGAGATGGTTCGGATTCAAAGTATCAGATGAGCAACAAAATCACGTTATATGTAGGCAGTGCCATAAAAAAGTTACAGCCAGGGGTGGAAGCACTACAAATCTTTTTCACCACCTAAAACAGTGGCACAAACTGCAATACGAAGAGTGTGTGAAACTGCGCGCTGCAGAAGCCCCAGCAGCAAGCCGTCGACAACCCGGAAAAGCTCCAGCCCCGAAACAAAGCTCACTGCAAACTTCATTTTCCCGCAGTGTGCCTTTATGAAAAGAAAATTGGCAAGTGGTGTACTATAACTACAGCGGTGTCCTATCACATTGCTAAAGATATGGTCCCTGTTGCAATTGTGGAACAAGTCGGATTCAAAAAAGCTACTGAAAACTATGGACCCGAGATATGAGCTTCCCAACTACTTTACACGAGAAGCACTGCCACAAATGTCCACTGAAGTCAGGCAGAGCCTTGCTGACCGGCTCGCTAACGGGACCCATTTTGGCGTTGACCAGCGATATGTGGGTCGAGCAGGACAATGTGAGCCTTTACATGAAGCGTGACATGTTCACTTCATTCAACGACTGGGGGAGATGAAAACAGCGTCGTGTCTCCAAAACAAGTTATTTCCCCCCAGGATCACACCGGTGAGCATATAGCTGAGGCCTCGCAGGACGCAAGCTGGGAAACTCCAAGAAAAGCATCCGGTTGCTATAACAACCGCCAACGGGAGCGACGTGGTCAGAGCGGTGGAGCTGAACGATGAGGATGCAGTGCTTCGGTCAGACTACACTTGGCTATTGGGGAGTGCAGTGTTTTAATAAGGACTATTCACATATTTTACTTTAAATAAAAAAAAACATATTAAAATATTAGTTTTTCATTATTTTCCTTTGTGTCTGTCTGCAACTTGTTTTGTTTTATGCTGCTGTCTTGGCCAAAAATTGATTAATAAAACACAAAACATAAAGTGCTAAAAGTAAAATCACTTACAATACAGGATGGTAGATTTCAGAACCATATTTATTAGGTTATTGGATAAGAATTAGTGATGCATTGATGTGTTTACCACTTTAATGTTACAGCTGGTAAAGGTGAGGTAATTATGACTTTAAAATGCTGGTAAGCCTGTTGATATCATCAAGGTAACATATTTAGTTATTATGATAGACTATAGTTTTTTCTCTGGATTGAAGAGCCAACTGCAAAGTAACTAGAAACTAATGTTGACACGTAGGTAGGCCTAAACATTGTGGAGTTTTTAGTGGAGTAGAAATATGAAGTAGCATTAAATACTAAACATAAATACTAAGAACAACAACAAGAACGAAACATCAGTAAATGTACATACAGTATAGTCATCATTTATAAATTATACACAAATAATAATACATAAAAATCACTTACAGGATTCAAATTCACAAAATAAATGAATATAATATTTGATATTTATGATTAGGACTGGCGTTGATTTAAAAAAAATAAACTATGAAACAAGAAAATATTAATGTAGAATATTTCTAAAGCTTGATTTTGGAAAGCACTTAGTTGTATGAGTGTGTTAAAGTGAAAACAGAGTCAAATTTTCTCGCATAAGCACATTTGTTTAATAGTTTTTTTATGATTCTGACAGGACATGGCATGAATGACAAGCGCGTCACCCGGGCCATTTCTCTGTGCAAGAGAATTGTAAGCTGTTTTTGGTTCAGCTGGAAGAAAAGGAGACATCTTGCTGAAGTCCAGATTCAGCTGGGTCTGCCAAGTCACCAACTCATAACCGAGTCTGCCACACGCTGGGGATCAAGGCAGCAGATCATAGAGAGAGTCCTGGAGCAGGAAGGAGCACTGGCCAAAGTCCTGTCTAATGACAAAAAGACCAGGCACCTTGTCCCTACCTGGCAGGACTTAGAGGTCCTAGAAGCAGTCCAAAAGGTCCTGAAACCTCTCCAGGACTTTACCGATGCTTTGTCAGGTGAGGAGTACGTCACTCTATCATATGTAAAACCTGTGCTGCACCTTTTTAACGAAAGTCTCCTGGCATGTGAAGAGGGTGATAGCGAGCTTTGCAAATCGATCAAGACCAGCATTGTTGAGTACCTCAACCGCAAGTATTCTGACCCAGCCACTACTGACCTATTGGAGATGGCTTCATTTGTGGATCCACGCTTCAGGGCCACCTATATCCCAAGTGAAAAAGTTGATGCATTGAAGCACAGAGCTGTCTTGGAGGTGGAGACGCTACTGGCTGATCAGAGCAGCTGTCAACCGCCTTACCTACGTGTGCCAACTGTGCCTGAGCCTGCAGATGGAGAAGCAGCAGTGGCACCAAAAGCTAAGACAGTGGCAAGCTTCTTCAAGCAGCGCACAGCCACCACCACTGCGCCACCAACCAAGAGGGAGGCTATTGAAAATGAACTGTCAAGTTACTTGCAGTCAGCAAGTGTGGAGAGTGACACTGATCCCCTCAAGTGGTGGAAGGATCATGAAGTTGTCTTTCCAGCTCTGAGCCACCTGGCAAAAAAAGTATCTCTTGGTACCAGCTACCAGTTCACCCTCCGAAAGGGTTTTCAGCTGCAGTGGCAATATCGTGACCTGCCACAGAGCATCTCTGAAGCCGGATGCCGTTGACAGGCTGGTGTTTCTCGCACAAAATCTTTAAACGAAGGAGGACACGCTTGTCTTCTAATGTCTACCTCAAGACAGCATTACTGTTTATCAAAGTAAAAAAAGAGGGGGAAAATGTTTATTGAGTTGATAGTCTGTTTCTTGTGCAACTGGTTGAGGCTGTTCAGATAAGAAATTGAGTTAACAAAAAGCAAATGGTAATCTCAGGCTGATGTTTAAAACACATTTTCTCAAACTGAGCACTTTATTTTGTTCTTTATTTATATATAATTGCTGCCCTTACTAGGGTTTGTCATAGTTTATTATTTTGTAATGTTCGTTATTTGCATCTGTGGATTTGTTAGAAAGGAGAAGAAATCTGTAATTTGATTTTAATAAGCCATTTAAAAGTTGTCAAACTAAAAAAAAAGTTGACTTTTCTCATAAATATATATAATATTTATTTCAGAAAAAGATAGGCCTATTTTATTTTATAGGCTATTTTTGTTTAAGATATTTGTATTTATTTAAATGTGCACCTTATGGAGCTTTGATTTCCAAAAAGGTCGTCCTGTTGTTCTACAGTGTTTATGTTTACATGTTGTTGTTATTTGAACAGCTGAGCATTTAATCTGAACCAGGTGAAGAGCCCTGTTTATTATTTATTCATTTGATTTTTCAACTGTTCACTGAAATAGCCGCTTTCAATAAAACTACTTGAGACATGTCATATCTGGCTTTGACTTTGACTGAACATTTGCTCTCACTTTGCGGAAGAAATATCAGGATATATATCTTATATCGATATTCAGACTAAATATATCGGGATATGACTTCCCTCAAACTGCTGCTCAAGGTAGTCGCACACGGAGGCACTGCAAAGTCTGCCTGTCTGGCGCCAGGAGAAGTAAGCAGAGGAAGATGACAAAATACATGTGTTTAGCTTGTGATACACCTCTATGTATTTCACCATGCTTTGAGGAGTATCACATGCTCAAGCATTATTGAGCACATCTGCAGCAATAAGTGACTGACTGACCTGACAAGTGACTTGACAGGTGACCTGCCGTGATACTATGCCTTTAGAGGTGGGGGTGGAAATGCAGTTGTTGTTCAGTCACTGCATGAATATTAAATATGGGTTATGCATATTCCATTTTTTTGTCCTCTAGTAAAACAAGTTGTTGTTGAACCAACTACCAATACTTCAATAAAATAGACGACTATTACATATTGGCCTATGTGTTTTCTTGCTGTGTTTCCATCCAGTAAAACTATTAAGGAGAGAACGTTAGCATACAAAAGCTGTCCTCAATCTTCAGCTGGAAAGATGTCCAGTTCCAGTTATGATATTGGCAAATACTGTTTGTGGTTTCTGAAAGTACAGAATAAAGAGGAATTATTCATTAGAATACAATATAAGGATATAGCAATAAAACAATATTACAAATAACATAAAAATAGTTTATTGCATTGACAAAATCACAGATTTGAGTTCTAACAGTAAGAAAGTAACTTTTGAGCTCCACAGGGGGGCAAGGCAGGGCAGAACAGAGCCATGCTGAATAGACCACATAAACAAACCATGGTTTTGAGATTATTTTGTTGTTGTCCAACCAATCCCTTTTACAGTCACACCAACATGATGTTTATGATACTTTATCAGTGTTTACAGTCACACCAACATGATGTATATGATACTTTATCAGTGTTTACAGTCATACCAACATGTTTATGATACTTTATCAGTGTTTACAGTCATACCAACATGATGTTTATGATACTTTATCAGTGTTTACAGTCACACCAACATGATGTATATGATACTTTATCAGTGTTTACAGTCATACCAACATGTTTATGATACTTTATCAGTGTTTACAGTCATACCAACATGATGTATATGATACTTTATCAGTGTTTACAGTCACACCAACATGATGTATATGATACTTTATCAGTGTTTACAGTCATACCATGAAATGATGTATATGATACTTTATCAGTGTTTACAGTCACACCAACATGATGTATATGATACTTTATCAGTGTTTACAGTCACACCAACATGATGTATATGATACTTTATCAGTGTTTACAGTCACACCAACATGATGTATATGATACTTTATCAGTGTTTACAGTCACACCAACATGATGTTTATGATACTTTATCAGTGTTTACAGTCATACCAACATGATGTTTATGATACTTTATCAGTGTTTACAGTCACACCAACATGATGTATATGATACTTTATCAGTGTTTACAGTCACACCAACATGATGTATATGATACTTTATCAGTGTTTACAGTCATACCATGAAATGATGTATATGATACTTTATCAGTGTTTACAGTCACACCAACATGATGTTTATGATACTTTATCAGTGTTTACAGTCATACCATGAAATGATGTATATGATACTTTATCAGTGTTTACAGTCACACCAACATGATGTTTATGATACTTTATCAGTGTTTACAGTCATACCAACATGTATATGATACTTTATCAGTGTTTACAGTCATACCATGAAATGATCAGTTAACCTCTAGACTAGAAACACAGACAAATCACTTCAGGATGAAGTCCAATAGATGTCGCTGTTGCACTGTAGTAGTGGGGGGGAACAGGGAGTTCCGCTAGGCGCACACCATTCTTTAGAATAAGGAAAACGCAAGAACTGTGCTGTCCTTTTCTCTTTATTACTACAGTCTGAGGTCGGTAACGTCAACAGTGAGGACAATCCCAGCCTGTCTCTCTCCTTCCACACTGAGTCCAAACCTACAGTCACTGGGTCCTGATTGTGACAGTGGAGCCCAGTTTGCACTGCAGGATCCAGAGATGGAATCAGTGAAGCTGGAAGACTGCAGTCAAACACTGGAGCTGAATGTCAACATTAAAGAAGAGGAGGAGGAGATTGTCTCAACATGGTCTCCATTCTCTACATCCAGAGAGCAACAGCAGGAAGATCACAGAGCTAAGAGGTCTCACCACTGCCCACATTGTGAGGAGATTTTCCCAATTCTATCAAAGCTAAAAATACACCTTAAAACACACACTGGAGAGAATCTGTATCCCTGTAATGACTGTGGGAAGAGATTCACAACATCAAGGTCTCTGACAGTTCATCAGAGAATACACACAGGAGAGAAGCCTTACTCCTGCTCTGACTGTTGGAAGAGTTTCTCTCGACTGGGAAACTTAAAAAGACATGCACGTATACACACAGGAGAGAAGCCTTACTCCTGCTCTGACTGTGGATAGAGTTTCTCTCGACAGGGAAACTTAAAAACACATGCACGTATACACACAGGAGAGAAGCCTTACTCCTGCTCTGATTGTGTAAAATGCTTTACAACATCAACTGACCTAAAAGTTCACCAGAGAACACACACGGGAGAGAAGCCTTACTCCTGCTCTGACTGTGGAAAGAGTTTCTCTCGACTGGCCCAGTTAAAAAGACACCAAGGTATACATAAAGGAGAGAAGCATTATCACTGATCTGACTGTAGATTTAGTTTTTTATCAACAGCTGAGCTAAAAGGGTCATCAGAGAACACACAGAGGAGAGAAGCCTTACTTCTTCTCTAAATGTGGCAAGAGTTTCTCCCGATTGGGAAATGTAAAAACACACCAACGGATACACACTTGAGAGAAGCCTTACAGATTGGTGTCTTTTTTAAATGGCCCAATGTATACATAAAGGAGAGAAGTCTCATCAGTTTTCTCAGACCAGCTAAGATGAGTCACTCCACTTAATTCTCATCCCATAAAATAATTGTCATCTTTGAATTGGATCAGATGAAGAAAGCGTAGAACACTCTATTGTAATCCTGTTGGTTCTCACTGTGAGAACCCTGCAGACAAAAGGGAGCATTCTAGAATGTTAGTCTCTCTTCTCTTTACTGATCAGCACCTTGTTGATATTGACATCTTGGATTTGCAATGATGGTTGAATATCCTCTGTGAGGCGTCTCACAATGGAGTCTGATGGTTGACTGGGTGGTACTGCTTCCCTCTGCAGTTTTCTGTGGGAATGAGCTTGTAGACACAACATATACTGAGTGTACAAAACATTAAGGACACCTGCTCTTTCCATAACATAGACTGTTTCTGTACAGCACTTGGTGACATCGGCTGATGTAAAAAGGGCTTTATAAATACATTTGATGATTTGATTGGTCTCCTGTACTATGTTTCCCACCAGCTCCTCTGTCAGAAACAACTTGAAGCACTCTGCCTCAGATGGAAATGGACTCCAGACTGGGACTCATCAAAACAAACAGCAGGGCCAGGAGGGGTGAAATGACTGGTGGCCTTCCAGCTACCACAGAACTCCTGTACTTCATCCACTGTCGGTCTCCCTCCATCACCACCAGCATCTTCAAAGGGACCTGGTACTTGGTCAGTGGACAAGGGAACCTCAGATTCAGGGTTCTCAATGGCTACAAGGTTGGGGGTGGGGGGGCAGCTCCTCACTGTCAGAATCTGATTCCTGACTTTCAGACTCAGACTCATTGTCAGAATAAAAATAAAAAAATCTCCATAATTTCCACATTTGTGAGTTGTCTCCTTTTGAAAGACATTGCTAATGCTACAGCTTAGCTCACTAGCTACATACATAAACAACAACACTGAATGGCTCAGAGTGAGAGGGGACGTGATTGACTGCCGGCATCCGTCACTTGTATCAATAAATCACCATCAGAAAATGTTTTGTGAGGTAATTATTTGTGTATTTACTGTTTTATTCACATGTTTTCAATTCTGGGTGACAAATCATGCATTCCGATTCTTGCATAGATTGTAATGGGCACATATTATGTGTGTAAAATACTTATTTGAAGGTTATACTGATTATGATGAGCTAAGCTAATTCCAGCTATGTGTATGGAGCCATGTTTGTTGACACACAATGGATTCTGGGTTTCACGTAATCATCCGTTTGACCAAAGATGTTATAACAAAATGAGGTGAGTAAGAGTTCACTCATTTTTTGAGGACTTCCGGAAATGAATGGTGGGATGTGAACGACGGTAGATGACACACCCCTTCAACACTATAAACAGACCAAACTCATCTTGTCTTTTATTTTCTTCGGTTTCTGTGAGGGGAAAAAATGCATGGCTGCTCGCTGAAACTAATCGTCGGATTACTGTCGATTTCTAGAAAGTGTTTTACCTAATTATTTCGATCAATGGTGAGCTCACCCCGTGATGTGATTAATTATACATAGTAATTGCTATTAGCTAATTCATATTGTAGTTCACGCCAGCCGAGAGTTAGAAAATATGACTGCTTGTGTTGGGTCAATCTTTCTTCAGTTAGCGCTACGACAAATGTAGCGTACATCTTTCCGGTTAGGATGATTGTATTGTGCTATATATATATATATATATATATATACATACACACACTGCTCAAAAAAATAAAGGGAACACTTAAACAACACATCCTAGATCTGAATGAAATAAATAATCTTATTAAATACTTTTTTCTTTACATAGTTGAATGTGCTGACAACAAAATCACACAAAAATAATCAATGGAAATGCAATTTATCAACCCATGGAGGTCTGGATTTGGAGTCACACTCAAAATTAAAGTGGAAAACCACACTACAGGCTGATCCAACGTTGATGTAATGTCCTTAAAACAAGTCAAAATGAGGCTCAGTAGTGTGTGTGGCCTCCACGTGCCTGAATGACCTCCCTACAACGCCTGGGCATGCTCCTGATGAGGTGGCGGATGGTCTCCTGAGGGATCTCCTCCCAGACCTGGACTAAAGCATCCACCAACTCCTGGACAGTCTGTGGTGCAACGTGGCGTTGGTGGATGGAGCGAGACATGATGTCCCAGATGTGCTCAATTGGATTCAGGTCTGGGGAACGGGCGGGCCAGTCCATAGCATCAATGCCTTCCTCTTGCAGGAACTGCTGACACACTCCAGCCACATGAGGTCTAGCATTGTCTTGCATTAGGAGGAACCCAGGGCCAACCGCACCAGCATATGGTCTCACAAGGGGTCTGAGGATCTCATCTCGGTACCTAATGGCAGTCAGGCTACCTCTCAATTTAGAACACACATTTAGAACGCTCATTTAGAACGCTCATTTAGAACCCTCATTTAGAACCCTCATTTAGAACCCTCGTTTAGAACGCTCGTTTAGAACGCTCGTTTAGAACGCTCTTTTAGAACCCTCATTTAGAACCCTCATTTAGAACCCTCGTTTAGAACCCTCGTTTAGAACCCTCGTTTAGTACGCTCATTTAGTACGCTCATTTAGAACGCTCTTTAGAACCCTCATTTAGAACCCTCATTTACAACAACAATCAGCGTTTGAGCTGGACACACTTTTTTCAGAAACTATTTACACAAAAACACACACAGTCCTTACAAAGTTTATCTCCAGAATGTGAGCAGTTTATTTTTTGAAGGAAATGGTTCATATATTCACAGAAGTATATATATTTAATCACTGAACAGTAGCAGACCTAACTTCATCTGTTCCTGACTCTGGATAGTGGATTAAAAAGACCACCTGTTGTTACATCAACACCAGACATCATGATTCATGGAAATGGACATTGTATTTTATCAAATATGAAAACCTTAAATCTCTTCAAATTCAAATCAGTCAGAAAATAAGGATTGTACATAAAACAGAGCAGAATAAATCATCACATCTGGGGACCATCACCACCAGCATGACTAGTATCTATGTGGACCCTACTACAGTTTAACCAGCTCAGCTATAGACTACACCAGCATGACTAGTATCTATGTGGACCCTACTACAGTTTAACCAGCTCAGCTATAGACTACACCAGCATGACTAGTATCTATGTGGACCCTACTACAGTTTAACCAGCTCAGCTATAGACTACACCAGCATGACTAGTATCTATGTGGACCCTACTACAGTTTAACCAGCTCAGCTATAGACTACACCAGCATGACTAGTATCTATGTGGACCCTACTACAGTTTAACCAGCTCAGCTATAGACTACACCAGCATGACTAGTATCTATGTGGACCCTACTACAGTTTAACCAGCTCAGCTATAGACTACACCAGCATGACTAGTATCTATGTGGACCCTACTACAGTTTAACCAGCTCAGCTATAGACTACACCAGCATGACTAGTATCTATGTGGACCCTACTACAGTTTAACCAGCTCAGCTATAGACTACACCAGCATGACTAGTATCTATGTGGACCCTACTACAGTTTAACCAGCTCAGCTATAGACTACACCAGCATGACTAGTATCTATGTGGACCCTACTACAGTTTAACCAGCTCAGCTATAGACTACACCAGCATGACTAGTATCTATGTGGACCCTACTACAGTTTAACCAGCTCAGCTATAGACTACACCAGCATGACTAGTATCTATGTGGACCCTACTACAGTTTAACCAGCTCAGCTATAAACTACACCAGCATGACTAGTATCTATGTGGACCCTACTACAGTTTAACCAGCTCAGCTATAGACTACACCAGCATGACTAGTATCTATGTGGACCCTACTACAGTTTAACCAGCTCAGCTATAGACTACACCAGCATGACTAGTATCTATGTGGACCCTACTACAGTTTAACCAGCTCAGCTATAGACTACACCAGCATGACTAGTATCTATGTGGACCCTACTACAGTTTAACCAGCTCAGCTATAGACTACACCAGCATGACTAGTATCTATGTGGACCCTACTACAGTTTAACCAGCTCAGCTATAGACTACACCAGCATGACTAGTATCTATGTGGACCCTACTACAGTTTAACCAGCTCAGCTATAGACTACACCAGCATGACTAGTATCTATGTGGACCCTACTACAGTTTAACCAGCTCAGCTATAGACTACACCAGCATGACTAGTATCTATGTGGACCCTACTACAGTTTAACCAGCTCAGCTATAGACTACACCAGCATGACTAGTATCTATGTGGACCCTACTACAGTTTAACCAGCTCAGCTATAGACTACACCAGCATGACTAGTAACTATGTGGACCCTACTACAGTTTAACCAGCTCAGCTATAGACTACACCAGCATGACTAGTATCTATGTGGACCCTACTACAGTTTAACCAGCTCAGCTATAGACTACACCAGCATGACTAGTATCTATGTGGACCCTACTACAGTTTAACCAGCTCAGCTATAGACTACACCAGCATGACTAGTATCTATGTGGACCCTACTACAGTTTAACCAGCTCAGCTATAGACTACACCAGCATGACTAGTATCTATGTGGACCCTACTACAGTTTAACCAGCTCAGCTATAGACTACACCAGCATGACTAGTATCTATGTGGACCCTACTACAGTTTAACCAGCTCAGCTATAGACTACACCAGCATGACTAGTATCTATGTGGACCCTACTACAGTTTAACCAGCTCAGCTATAGACTACACCAGCATGACTAGTATCTATGTGGACCCTACTACAGTTTAACCAGCTCAGCTATAGACTACACCAGCATGACTAGTATCTATGTGGACCCTACTACAGTTTAACCAGCTCAGCTATAGACTACACCAGCATGACTAGTATCTATGTGGACCCTACTACAGTTTAACCAGCTCAGCTATAGACTACACCAGCATGACTAGTATCTATGTGGACCCTACTACAGTTTAACCAGCTCAGCTATAGACTACACCAGCATGACTAGTATCTATGTGGACCCTACTACAGTTTAACCAGCTCAGCTATAGACTACACCAGCGTGACTAGTATCTATGTGGACCCTACTACAGTTTAACCAGCTCAGCTATAGACTACACCAGCGTGACTAGTATCTATGTGGACCCTACTACAGTTTAACCAGCTCAGCTATAGACTACACCAGCAGGACTAGTATCTATGTGGACCCTACTACAGTTTAACCAGCTCAGCTATAGACTACACCAGCATGACTAGTATCTATGTGTACCCTACTACAGTTTAACCAGCTCAGCTATAGACTACACCAGCATGACTAGTATCTATGTGGACCCTACTACAGTTTAACCAGCTCAGCTATAGACTACACCAGCATGACTAGTATCTATGTGGACCCTACTACAGTTTAACCAGCTCAGATATAGACTACACCAGCATGACTAGTATCTATGTGGATCCTACTACAGTTTAACCAGCTCAGCTATAGACTACACCAGCATGACTAGTATCTATGTGGACCCTACTACAGTTTAACCAGCTCAGCTATAGACTACACCAGCATGACTAGTATCTATGTGGACCCTACTACAGTTTAACCAGCTCAGCTATAGACTACACCAGCATGACTAGTATCTATGTGGACCCTACTACAGTTTAACCAGCTCAGCTATAGACTACACCAGCATGACTAGTATCTATGTGGA